>NC_057813.1:554215258-554439229 GCF_018294505.1 Triticum aestivum
GAAAGTTAATGGGCCATATGAGCCATAGGGGAGTGGAGAGGCAGGCCACAAGGAGGTGACGCGCGCCCCATGGGGAGTCCGAATTGGATTAGGGGAGGGGGCTCCCCCCCCCTTCCCCTCTCCCTCTCCCTCTCTTTCCCTCTTCCCCCTCCGTTGGAAAGGAAGGGGGCCGACTAGGACTTGGAGTCCTAGAAGGATTCTGCCCCCCCCCATGGCGCACCCTAGGGCCGGCCTCCTCCTCTCTCATCCTTTATATACGAGGGCAGGGGGGCACCCCAAAGCACAGCAATTGTTTCTTAGTTGTGTGCGGTGCCTCCCTCCACCGTCTACTCCTCCAGACATATTGCCTTAGTGCTTAGGCGAAGCCCTGCGCAGATCACATCACCATCACCGTCACCACATCGTCTATCGGTGGGAAACGACACCTATGGGATCACAAGAATCCCTACTACGGTTGCGGGGCGCGGGGTTGTGAGAAGAGCAGGATTAGTAATTGGCACAGGGATCGTTTACCCAGGTTCGGGCCGCAAGGATGCGTAAAACCCTAGTCCTGCTTGGTGGATATATTCAGTGTTCTTGAGCTCTCGAGCTAGCTATGGGTAATGTGTGGTTTCAAAGAGCCGAATCCTTTTCCTATACGCCATGGACCTCCTTTTATATGCGAAAGGGGCTGCCATAGTGGCACACAGGAGGTGGAAAGGCCTACCGTGCTACGAGCTTATCGCTCGTATTATAGGACAAGACGCATTTAATGCGTGGCTTAGGTGTCCCTTCACTTTATCGGGGACGGGGGCGAGGCTCGTCCCGTCCATCGCCGCTCCTCCTCGCTTGGACACGCGCCCTGGCCAGCGATGCATGCGGTGCCATGTAGGCAGGCAAGCAGTTGAGGTGGCGCGGTAGTGGAGCCTTCATGAAGATTTGCATGCCGCCACACAGGTGTGTGCTGAGTTGGCCTGGAAGCTACATGTTGCCACGCAGGTGCCTGCCCAGCTGGTTGGGCTGGCAGCTGCATGCGAACGGCGGCGGGGATTTGGTTGGTGCGGGCCTGGCAGTGGCCCTGCTGTCGCCTTCGGCAAGGGTCTTGCCGTGGCGCGCTGTCGTCCCCGGCAAGGGTCTTGCTGGGGGTCTTGTGGGTTTTCCTCGGTAAGGATCTTAACGAGGATTGTTGCCCTCCAATCCTTATCTGATCTTGAATATTCTTTGTCTTCACAAAGATCAGCATGCCACCATGGAGGTGCCTCCTGAGCCCTGGTCCAACGTGGTTGTTAGCGTTGGAGACCGTGGGTTCGAGGGTGGATCACTCCGCTGGTGTGGGCGAGCCGCCCCGGCAAGGGCCTTGCCGGGGCCGATGACGTTGTCTGTCACACCCTAGCTAGTCATGCATTAGAGTGTTGCATCATGTTTACTCATTCATCAGAAACTTGAAATGGGGATGACAGAACCCCCAGTCCCCTCTGAAACCAACTAGGGTTACTAAAATAATTTTTCAATGAACCTGAAATGCCCTTCTAAAATGCCCATCATTTTTGCCTTGGTTCAGAACCTCTGCCAAAAGTGGTGCACATTTTCCTAGGCCATCCTAGGGTTTTTGAATTAAATCATAAATATTTGAATTTGGGCATTTAAAATTATATAAAATATTTAAATGCTCAAATATCTCCAAACTAAAATGTTTCATGTTGGAAATAATCCAACTATGGACCAGGAGTAGTTTGGTGATTTTTGGAGTTGCCTAGGTATTTTATTTAATTCAACAAAGTTGCAGATATATTAAATAAAAACAGAAAACAGAAAAATAAATAAAAGGAGTAGACTTACCTGGACCTACCTGCCCAGCCCAGCCGGCCCAGCACTGTGCTGGCCCGTGCCAGCCAGCTGCTTCCCCTTGCCAGAGCAGGCAGGGAGGTGAGCATGGCGCGCCCGAGCTCGCCACGCACCACCCAGCCTCTCTGCATCGCCCTGGTCGCCGTTGCGCCGCGTGGATCGTCTTCTGGTCGTCGCCCCGACCTCGCCGACACCCCATTCACTCTCCCCGGCTCTCCCTCGCTCTCTCTCTCGCCCGACCGAACACCACCGTCGCCGCCGTTCGCCATAGCCACCGTCTCCGACCACCCCTCGCTCCCCCGACCAGCTCAGAAGCTCCGCCACAACTCCCTCTTCCTCCCCACCGCTCCACAGCTCCCCGGAAGCCCTGCATCGCCGCCACGTCGCCGTTCCCCTCTTCGGGCTCCGACCACCGCCGCCGTCGAATTCGCCGTCTCCAGCGCGTCCCCGAGCCCGCTTCAACGCCCACTGCAACCGCGGTGAGCTACGCCACCGTTTCCCCCTCTCCTTGCCCTCGTTCCCTCACCGTAGCTTCCTCCCCACCACGGCCGAACCTCCGCCGTCGCCGAGCTCGCCGTCGACGCAGCTGCGATGACCATTTGGTCACCCCGGCGAGTCCAACGGGTTCACAGAACCCCGTAGAGCATCCCTAGCGCCTCGCCTTGCTCGACTTCGAGCTCCAGCACCGTTCCCGTGCACGACCGAACCCCGGCGACCGCAGCCGAGCTCGCCGCCGTCGACTCCGGCCACCCCGACCCCAACGGGCTCCGCCAAGAGCTGCGGGTTGTCCTCAGCTCCACTCCGGTGGCCTCCGCGATCCATTTGGTGGCCGAAACGACCAAAATCACTTCCGCCGCCGCGTCGGGCTCGCCGGCGACTAAACGCCGGCAGCCGACACTGACTTTGACCACGGGTGGGCCCTGGTTGACTTCCCTGAGTCAATGACAGGTGGGGCCCAGCCCTGTTAATTAAACAGGATTAGTTTTAATTAAGTTTTAATTAAAATAATCACCCTGACATGCGGGACCCACTGTCAGGTTTGACCTGGACCAGTTCCGTTGACCTGCTGACGTCACACTGACGTCAGGCTGACGCAGTAATTGAATTTCTGGATTTAAATTAAATCAGGAAATTCCAGAATATTATTTAAACTTCAAAAATTCATAACTTTTATTCTGTAACTCCAAATTGGACAAATTATATATGAAAAATGATCAGAAAAATCCAATCTATCCATCTGTACTATTTTCATGCATGATCAAACAAGTTAACTTGATGTTTTAAGCAGAACAAGAAAAGGCACTTTAAAAGGCCATATTTGAATTTGGAATTTGAATCTTTGATTCAAATTTGTTCAAACACTTCTGGCTTTAGTTGCATTAGCCCAACACACTCATATTGCCATGTTTCATGCATGCATCATATTGTTGCACATTGTTTGGTGATGCTTGTGTATCGGTGTCCTTTGCGACAGGGTCTGTCCCCGAGGAGTACCGTGATTACCCTAACGAAGAACCGTAACCGTGCAACGAACCATCAGGCAAGCAACCAACCATTTGATCATATCAATACAATCCCATGTTCTCGCTCCTGCTCTCTTTTACTGCATTAAGACAACGCGATTCAAACTGCTGTGTGCTACGGTAGTTGAACCCATTTCCTCTGCATGACCTGTCATTGCCACAGTAACTAGATGAAACCCACTAGCATGTGTAGGAGTTGATTGAGCCATATGTATGTGTTGTTCCTACCTTGCTATGCCTGCTATGCTTAGAGTCGTGTCAGGTCTGGTTCATCTGGGTGATGGGCTAGAGTGAAATGATTATGTCGGTAATGAGAGTGGTGTGGTGAACACGATTTGGTAAAGGTATCGATGAGAGGCCATGTAGGAGTACATGGTGGGTTGTTTCATTGAAGCCGACCTTAAGCACTGAGATCTGTATGTGTGATTTAAGATACAGCTACTACCATGCATTGGGCCCTGAAATATGACCCCGCTCGACTTCTTATTCACCCTAGCTCTCTGTCCAGGAGTTGCAAGTAGTTTCTGGTGTTTGTAGCCTACTGGAGGCCGTGGACAGCGCTGACCGTAGGGGTGGGCTGTGATGCGGCAGGTACGTGGCCGGGTGTACCGAATACCCGTTAGGTATCTCGGGAACCCTGTTCACATCGTTCGGGGCCGTATGGGAAACCTCGGCCGGACTCCCTGCGGATGGAACCTGAATAGGCGATAAACCTGGACTAGAGGCTTAAGTGTTTAGGTAGGTCGTGGTCTACACCCACGTCGGCTTTCGCTTGAAGTCTGCCGAGCACATGCCGTGTGCAGACGCTAAGTGGTGGAAACATGTATGAAGAAGTACACCCCTGCAGGGTTAACATGATCTATTCGAATAGCCGCGTCCGCGGTAAAGGACTACTTGGTTGCCTATATAGTTCATAGACAAGTAAATGGAAACTACTAAAAGCCTCAAGATAAGTGTGAGTGCCGAGGATGGCTCTTCCGTAGGAAGACGGAGGTGGATCCTCGGTAGTGTATTAAAGTGGTGAGTAGTGGACTCGTGTGCGCAAAACATTTCAAATTGGAGTATCGTAGGATAGTCTAGCCATGAGTCAAAGCTGGCTTGCTGCAATAACTCCACCAACCCTTCTTGATACTATGCATGTATGTAGGATCTGATGTAAGTCTTGCTGAGTACCTTTGTACTCATGTTGCTATAATCTACATTTTACAGAAGACGCTGCAACCCCTTCTGATGGGTTCTATGTAGACGTTGACATCAACGAGTAGGCTAAAGACCCAGGTGGTGACCCTGAGCTTGTGATGGACCACGTAGTATAGTTAGGCTTCCAAGCCTCTTTTATTTTACTAGTTGTCTGTACCCAGACAATGTACTTCCGCTGCTGGCTTGTATGATTGTATGACTTGTATGTTGGGTCGTGAGACCCGTACCTTTGTGTATGTTATGTATGGCTCCCCGAGCCTTAAATAAAGTACTTATGTCATAGAGTCATGTTGTGATGCTTCGTTGTATTTGCACATATTGAGCATGTTGTGTGTATGATTGAAATGCTTGGTATGTGTGGGATCTGACTATCTAGTTGTTTATCTTTAGTAGCCTCTCTTACCGGGAAATGTCTCCTAGTGTTACCGCTGAGCCATGGTAGCTTGCTACTGCTCTGGAACACTTAGGCTGGCCGGCATGTGTCCTTCTTCGTTCCTGTGTCTGTCCCTTCGGGGAAATGTCACGCTTTGAGTACCGGAGTCCTGTTAGCCCGCTACAGCCCGGTTTACCGGAGTCCTGCTAGGCCAGTGCTACAGCCCGGACCCACTTGCTGATGACCGACACGTTCGAAGCTGGGTCATGGATGCCTGTCCCTGTAAGTCTGTGCCACTTTGGGTTTACGACTAGTCATGTCAGCCCGGGCTCTTTATCATATGGATGCTAGCGACACTATCATATACGTGAGCCAAAAGGCGCAAACGGTCCCGGGCAAAGGTAAGGCGACACCCGTGGGAATACCGTGCGTGAGGCCGCAAAGTGATATGAAGTGTTACCGGCTAGATCGATGTGACATCGAGTCAGGGTCCTGACAGCGTTGGCATCAGAGCCGGACTGCCTGTAGGTTCTCCAAGCCAAACTGGTCGATGTTGAGTCTAGAAATTCTTTAGTTATATGTAGGGGAATTGTTTGTGGGATGGAACGTAAGGCTCTTTTTACTCCTCTATCTTATGACATTCTGATCTGAGTCAGTCCATTCTTCCACCGGGGGTTAAGGAATTAGGATCTGTTCTCTCTATCAGGATCACGAGTTACTAATCAGTAGTACCTTATAAGTTTGATGGATACAAGCCTAGTTCAGTTCTACTACCACGTTATGTTGCCATAATGGTTTCAGAACTTTGATATGATGATGTTGAGTGTGTACGAAATCCTTTGTCAAATGTCTCAAAATCCTTTTTGAGCATTTACAGCTGTTATGCTGCCGAAATTTTGCTAGAAATTCTAATGCCTTTGCATTATGATTATGCTTTCAGATGGCCACTCGCGACCTTAATCAAGTGGTTCGCCTGACTCGATGCCTAGATGTACCCGGCCATACTGCCAAGTTGGTCAGGGTAATGACTGAGGCTGGATACCGCTGGTATCCTGAGTATACGGTCGAGGAGCAATTCCGGGACTTCAATCAAAGCCAGTATCTCTGCACTGTCAGGATATTTCCATCTTATCCTGGATCTACCGAGCCTCTTCACTGTTCCTATGGACTCGGGGTTACTATTGAGATGGCTGTGCAGGACGCCGCCTACTCTATGATGACCATTATGCGAGTCAGATCTGGTTTATTTCGGGACTCTGATTTCCGGTATATGCCAGGATCACTTCCGGGAGCACAAGGATATCTCCAGGCTATTTATGCTGACTCCACTCAGGAGGATTCACGGACTCGCACCACTGCTGAGATGCTCGAGGATAAGGACCGTGAAAATCGGGCCTTAAGGTTAGAGCTTTTCAATACCCGTGCTGACCACTGGGCCACTTTGACTCGGTTCGCACCGGCGGTACAAGCTGGATTCTCAGATATGCGCGATCTCTATCCTGTGAGATCTGCTCTGCCAGACGTGATGGTTTGGCGTGATGTAGGAGGCATCACCCCACCTCGCGGTCCCCGCAGGCCACCGTCTGTTGGTCCAAGGCCTCATCCTAGCCCCTATGGTCCACAAGCTCCGCGAGACCGTCTGTTTCCGGATGATCATGTTGAGCTTCCAGGCTATGGAGGTGACTTCTATGAGGACTACTACGGATCGGTCTGAGTTAGGGGTAGTATCACTAGTTCGCACTAGCTGTGTCATCTATCGTCCCGCGTGACTCGTGGGATATGACCTAGTTGTACTCTTTCCGGAGGTGTAGAAAAATAATGTATAGGAGCTTGGAATGCCTCCGATGAGATGTAATCCTTTTTCTCACCGTAATAGTACTTTGTTTGGTCTTGTACTAAACCTTGTATGGTGTGTATGACGATGGAATAAAAGAAGCAGTTTCTGTATCTACCATGTCATACGGATGATCATCTTGCATTCCGAGTTATTCCTTACATTATGTATCCTATGTCGGAATTTTATCATTCTGACTAAATCATTGTCTTGTTTACCTAGGATGGTCAACACGCGCGCTAACCCTGCTTCCCAAGAGCAGGCCGAAGGCAGTGAAGCCAGGGATGCAAATCTGCCTCATCCTCCTTCACTAGCCGAGGTTATGATGGAAGCCGAGAGAAACAAGCGGGAGACAAACCGTTTGTTGGAGCGTATTGAACAGAATACAGCACACCATCAGAGGGCTAACGTGGTGTCACTCAGTGATTTTATCAAATTACATCCACCCACGTTCCACCACTCCGTCGAGCCTCTCGACGCTGATGACTGGCTTCGCAGTATCTCTCACAAGCTGCGTTCCGCGTTGGTAGCGGAGGCTGACAAGGTCACCT
Source organism: Triticum aestivum (assembly GCF_018294505.1). Taxonomy (NCBI): domain Eukaryota; kingdom Viridiplantae; phylum Streptophyta; class Magnoliopsida; order Poales; family Poaceae; genus Triticum; species Triticum aestivum. The sequence continues at coordinate 554,222,564 of NC_057813.1, forward strand.
TTGCCGCATATCATCTTGAAGGCCCCGCCAGTCTATGGTGGGAGAATTATGGAGCTATGCGCCCAGCGGGCCATGTCCCTACTTGGACTGAGTTCAGCGAGGCTTTCCGTGAACATCACATTCCGGAGGGTCTCATGGACCGTAAGCGTGAAGAATTTTGCAATTTCACCCAAGGCCGACTTTCTGTGGATGTCTATAGCAGGGAGTTTGGTAATCTCGCCCGATATGCAACTGAGGAAGTGTCTACTGACGCCAAGAAGCAAGAAAGGTTCCGTAAGGGCCTTAGTCCTGAGCTTCGCCGCGACCTCCGTCTGCATGAGTGCTCATCTTTTTCGAAACTTGTCAACAAAGCCATCAGTGCTGAAACTGGTCAGACTGACTATGACGCAACACGCAAGCATGGACGCGACATGGGTTCCTCATCCGGTGCTGGTCCTCAGAAGCGCCGCGTGTGGGTACCCAACACCGCCCTACCACCCAGGTTCACACCGAGGCCATCCTTCCAGGCGCCTCGCCCTGTTCAACAGTCTGCACCGGCCAAGCCCTATGGGGGTCCAACCAATAATGCTCCTCCACGTACCAGTTCCGTGACTTGTTTCAAGTGTGGGGAATCTGGTCACTATATGCGTGAGTGTCCCCAGACCAAGCCCAATCAATCTGCTAAAGCTGTTGGCCGTGGCAAGCCGACAGGGAAGGTGTTTCATGCTAAACCGGTCACCGCTTCACGTGGCCATGTCAACTGTATCTCTGCCGAAGAAGCTCAAGAGGACCCCAACGTCGTTCTCGGTACGCTTCTTGTTAACTGCCACCCGGCATCTGTTCTTTTCGATACAGGAGCCTCTCATTCTTTTATATCTGAAAGTTATGCTCGTTTGCATAACGTTGCATTCTGTGACTTGCCATCTACTATGGAAATCTCTACCCCTGGGTCTAGATGGCAGACCTCTAGGGTAAGTTATGGAAATGAGATCCAAGTCGACAGACTTGTTTTCCTTGCATCTTTGATAGCCCTTAAATCTTCGGATATTAATATCATTTTGGGTATGGACTGGATGTCAGCTCATCAAGCCAAAATTGATTGCTTCTCTAGGACTGTTCAACTCACCCATCCTTCGGGGAAGATAGTTAATGTCTTGACCCGAATAGCCAAGCGACAATTATATTCTCTTAACGCCAGCCCTTTGCCAGACCTTGAGGACGTTCCGGTAGTCCGTGACTTCCCGGATGTCTTTCCAGAGGAATTGCCAGGTGTTCCACCTGACAGGGATGTTGAGTTCGTAATAGACCTCATTCCAGGAACCGTTCCGATTGCTAGAAGACCTTATAAGATGGCACCCCTAGAACTAGCCGAGCTTAAGAAACAACTCGATGAATCCTTGAAAAAGGGTTTCATCCGACCTAGCTCATCTCCGTGGGCTTGCCCCGTCCTATTCGTCAAGAAGAAGGATGGTACGGACCGGATGGTTGTAGATTACCGACCTGTCAATTTGGTCACAATCAAGAACAAATATCCACTTCCCAGGATCAACGACCTGTACGATCAGCTCGCTGGATCCTCAGTCTTCTCCAAGATGGATTTGAGGTTGGGCTACCATCAAATAAAAATCAAAAACGGGGACATTCCTAAAACGGCCTATGTATGTGTTGTTCCTACCTTGCTATGCCTGCTATGCTTAGAGTCGTGTCAGGTCTGGTCCATCTGGGTGATGGGCTAGAGTGAAATGATTATGTCGGTAATGAGAGTGGTGTGGTGAACACGATTTGGTAAAGGTATCGATGAGAGGCCATGTAGGAGTACATGGTGGGTTGTTTCATTGAAGCCGACCTTAAGCACTGAGATCTGTATGTGTGATTTAAGAATCAGCTACTACCATGCATTGGGCCCGAAACCAATGGACCCTCTCGGCTTCTTATTCACCCTAGTTCTCCGTCCAGGAGTTGCAAGTAGTTTCTGGTGTTTGTAGCCTACTGGAGGCCGTGGACAGCGCTGACCGTAGGGGTGGGCTGTGATGCGGTAGGTACGTGGCCGGGTGTACCGAATACCCGTTAGGTATCTCGGTAACCCTGTTCACATCGTTCGGGGCCGTATGGGAAACCTCGGCCGGACTCCCTGCGGATGGAACCTGAATAGGCGATAAACCTGGACTGGAGGCTTAGGGGATTAGGTAGGTCGTGGCCGACACCCACGTTGGGCTTCCGCTTGAAGGTTGCCGAGTACATGTCGTGTAAACGACGGTAAGTGGTGAGAGCGTGTATGAAGAAGTACCCCCTGCAGGGTTAACATGATCTATTCGAATAGCCGCGTCCGCGGTAAAGGACTACTTGGTTGCCTATACAGTTCATAGACAAGTAAATGGAAACTACTAAAAGCCTCAAGATAAGTGTGAGTGCCGAGGATGGCTCTTCCGTAGGAAGACGGAGGTGGATCCTCGGTAGTGTATTGAAGTGGTGAGTAGTGGACTCGTGTGCGCAAAACATTTCAAGTTGGGGTATCGTAGGATAGCCTAGCCAAGAGTCAAAGCTGGCTTGCTGCAATAACTCCACCAACCCTTCTTGATACTATGCATGTATGTAGGATCTGATGTAAGTCTTGCTGAGTACCTTTGTACTCATGTTGCTATAATCTACATTTTACAGAAGACGCTGCAACCCCTTCTGATGGGTTCTATGTAGACGTTGACATCAACGAGTAGGCTAAAGACCCAGGTGGTGACCCTGAGCTTGTGATGGACCACGTAGTATAGTTAGGCTTCCAAGCCTCTTTTATTTTACTAGTTGTCTGTACCCAGACAATGTACTTCCGCTGCTGGCTTGTATGATTGTATGACTTGTATGTTGGGTCGTGAGACCCGTACCTTTGTGTATGTTATGTATGGCTCCCCGAGCCTTAAATAAAGTACTTATGTCATAGAGTCATGTTGTGATGCTTCGTTGTATTTGCACATATTGAGCATGTTGTGTGTATGATTGAAATGCTTGGTATGTGTGGGATCTGACTATCTAGTTGTTTATCTTTAGTAGCCTCTCTTACCGGGAAATGTCTCCTAGTGTTACCGCTGAGCCATGGTAGCTTGCTACTGCTCTGGAACACTTAGGCTGGCCGGCATGTGTCCTTCTTCGTTCCTGTGTCTGTCCCTTCGGGGAAATGTCACGCTTTGAGTACCGGAGTCCTGTTAGCCCGCTACAGCCCGGTTTACCGGAGTCCTGCTAGGCCAGTGCTACAGCCCGGACCCACTTGCTGATGACCGACACGTTCGAAGCTGGGTCATGGATGCCTGTCCCTGTAAGTCTGTGCCACTTTGGGTTTACGACTAGTCATGTCAGCCCGGGCTCTTTATCATATGGATGCTAGCGACACTATCATATACGTGAGCCAAAAGGCGCAAACGGTCCCGGGCAAAGGTAAGGCGACACCCGTGGGAATACCGTGCGTGAGGCCGCAAAGTGATATGAAGTGTTACCGGCTAGATCGATGTGACATCGAGTCAGGGTCCTGACAGCGTTGGCATCAGAGCCGGACTGCCTGTAGGTTCTCCAAGCCAAACTGGTCGATGTTGAGTCTAGAAATTCTTTAGTTATATGTAGGGGAATTGTTTGTGGGATGGAACGTAAGGCTCTTTTTACTCCTCTATCTTATGACATTCTGATCTGAGTCAGTCCATTCTTCCACCGGGGGTTAAGGAATTAGGATCTGTTCTCTCTATCAGGATCACGAGTTACTAATCAGTAGTACCTTATAAGTTTGATGGATACAAGCCTAGTTCAGTTCTACTACCACGTTATGTTGCCATAATGGTTTCAGAACTTTGATATGATGATGTTGAGTGTGTACGAAATCCTTTGTCAAATGTCTCAAAATCCTTTTTGAGCATTTACAGCTGTTATGCTGCCGAAATTTTGCTAGAAATTCTAATGCCTTTGCATTATGATTATGCTTTCAGATGGCCACTCGCGACCTTAGTCAAGTGGTTCGCCTGACTCGATGCCTAGATGTACCCGGCCATACTGCCAAGTTGGTCAGGGTAATGGCTGAGGCTGGATACCGCTGGTATCCTGAGTACACGGTCGAAGAGCAATTCCGAGATTTTAATCAAAGCCAGTATCTCTGCACTGTCAGGATATTTCCATCTTATCCTGGATCCACCGAGCCTCTTCACTGTTCCTATGGACTCGGGGTTACTATTGAGATGGTTGTGCAGGACGCCGCCTACTCCATGATGACCATTATGCGAGTCAGATCTGGTCTATTTCGGGACTCTGATTTCCGGTATATGCCAGGATCACTTCCGGGAGCACAAGGGTATCTCCAGGCTATCTATGCTGACTCCACTCAGGAGGATTCACGGACTCGCACCACTGCTGAGATGCTCGAGGATAAGGACCGTGAAAATCGGGCCTTGAGGTTAGAGCTCTTCAATACCCGTGCTGACCACTGGGCCACTTTGACTCGGTTCGCACCGGCAGTGCAAGCTGGATTCTCAGATATGCGCGATCTCTATCCTGTGAGATCTGCTCTGCCAGACGTGATGGTTTGGCGTGATGTAGGAGGCATCACCCCACCTCGCGGTCCCCGCAGGCCACCGTTTGTTGGTCCAAGGCCTCATCCTAGCCCCTATGGTCCACAAGCTCCGCGAGACCGTCTGTTTTCGGATGATCATGTTGAGCTTCCAGGCTATGGAGGTGACTTTTACGAGGACTACTACGGATCGGTCTGAGTAGTAGGTAGTATCACTAGTTCGCACTAGCTGTGTCATCTATCGTCCCGCATGACTCGTGGGATATGACCTAGTTGTACTCTTTCCGGAGGTGTAGAAAAATAATGTATAGGAGCTTGGAATGCCTCCGATGAGATGTAATCCTTTTTCTCACCGTAATAGTACTTTGTTTGGTCTTGTACTAAACCTTGTATGGTGTGTATGACGATGGAATAAAAGAAGCAGTTTCTGTATCTACCATGTCATACGGATGATCATCTTGCATTCCGAGTTATTCCTTACATTATGTATCCTATGTCGGAATTTTATCATTCTGACTAAATCATTGTCTTGTTTACCTAGGATGGTCAACACGCGCGCTAACCCTGCTTCCCAAGAGCAGGCCGAAGGCAGTGAAGCCAGGGATGCAAATCTGCCTCATCCTCCTTCACTAGCCGAGGTTATGATGGAAGCCGAGAGAAACAAGCGGGAGACAAACCGTTTGTTGGAGCGTATTGAACAGAATACAGCACACCATCAGAGGGCTAACGTGGTGTCACTCAGTGATTTTATCAAATTGCATCCACCCACGTTCCACCACTCCGTCGAGCCTCTCGACGCTGATGACTGGCTTCGCAGTATCTCTCACAAGCTGCGTTCCGCGCTGGTAGCGGAGGCTGACAAGGTCACCTTTGCCGCATATCATCTTGAAGGCCCCGCCAGTCTATGGTGGGAGAATTATGGAGCTATGCGCCCAGCAGGCCATGTCACAACTTGGGCTGAGTTCAGTGAGGCTTTCCGTGAACATCACATTCCGGAGGGTCTCATGGACCGTAAGCGTGAAGAATTTTGCAATTTCACCCAAGGCCGACTTTCTGTGGATGTCTATAGCAGGGAGTTTGGTAATCTTGCACGATATGCAACCGAGGAAGTTTCTACTGACGCCAAGAAGCAAGCAAGGTTCCGCAAGGGCCTTAGTCCTGAGCTTCGCCGCGACCTCCGTCTGCATGAGTGCACATCCTTCTCGAAACTTGTCAACAAAGCCATCAGTGCTGAAACTGGTCAGACTGACTATGACGCAACACGCAAGCATGGACGTGACACGGGTTCCTCATCCGGTGCTGGTCCTCAGAAGCGCCGCGTGTGGGTACCCAACACCGCCTTGCCACCCAGGTTCACACCGAGGCCATCTTTCCAGGCGCCTCGCCCCGCTCAACAGTCTGCTCCAGCTAAGCCCTATGGGGGTCCAACCAATAATGCTCCTCCACGTACCAGTTCCGTGACTTGTTTCAAGTGTGGGGAATCTGGTCATTATATGCGTGAGTGTCCCCAGACCAACCCCAATCAATCTGCTAAAGCTGTTGGCCGTGGCAAGCCAACAGGAAAAGTGTTTCATGCTAAACCGGTCACCGCTTCACGTGGCCATGTCAACTGTGTCTCTGCCGAAGAAGCTCAAGAAGATCCCAACGTCGTTCTCGGTACGCTTCTTGTTAATTGCCACCCGGCATCTGTTCTTTTCGATACAGGAGCCTCTCATTCCTTTATATCTGAAAATTATGCTCGTTTGCATAACGTTGCATTCTGTGATCTGCCGTCCACTATGGAAATCTCTACCCCTGGGTCTAGATGGCAGACCTCTAGGGTAAGTTATAGGAATGAAATCCAAGTCGATAGACTTGTCTTCCTTGCATCTTTGATAGCCCTTAAATCTTCAGATATTAATATCATTTTGGGTATGGACTGGATGTCAGCTCATCATGCCCAAATTGATTGCTTCTCTAGGACTGTTCAACTCACCCATCCTTCGGGGAAGATAGTCAATGTTTTGACTCGAATAGCCAAGCGACAACTATATTCTCTTAACGCCAACCCTTTGCCAGACCTTGAGGACGTTCCGGTAGTCCGTGACTTTCCGGATGTCTTTCCAGAGGAATTGCCAGGTGTTCCACCTGACAGGGATGTTGAGTTTGTAATAGACCTCATCCCCGGAACCGTTCCGATTGCTAGAAGACCTTACAAAATGGCACCTCTAGAATTAGCCGAGCTTAAGAAACAACTCGATGAATCCTTGAAAAGGGTTTCATCCGCCCTAGTTCATCTCCGTGGGCTTGCCCCGTCCTATTCGTCAAGAAGAAGGATGGTACGGACCGGATGGTTGTAGATTACTGACCTGTCAATTTGGTCACAATCAAGAACAAATATCCGCTTCCCAGGATCAACGACCTGTATGATCAGCTCGCTGGATCCTCAGTCTTCTCCAAGATGGATTTGAGGTTGGGCTACCATCAAATCAAAATCAGAAATGGGGACATTCCTAAAACGGCCTTTGTTACTCGTTATGGCCAATACGAGTACACCGTCATGTCCTTCGGTTTAACCAACGCTCCAGCCACCTTTTCTCGGTTAATGAACTCAATCTTCATGGAGTATTTGGACAAATTCGTCGTAGTTTATCTCGATGATATACTCATCTACTCCAAGAACGAGGAAGAACATGCCGAACATTTAAGGCTAGTGTTGAAGAAACTTCGAGAGCATCGCCTTTATGCCAAATTTTCTAAATGTGAATTCTGGTTATCAGAAGTGACCTATCTGGGTCATGTAATATCTGGTAAAGGTATTGCTGTTAACCCTGAGCGAGTTCAAGCCGTCCTTAATTGGACTCCACCCGAATCGGTCAAGCAAGTTCGGAGTTTTCTAGGCTTAGCGAGCTATTGTCGTCGCTTTGTCGAGAACTTCTCCAAAGTTGCCAAACCTCTAACCGAACTCCTCAAGAAAGATAAGAAGTTCGAATGGACTCCACAATGTGAGCACAGCTTTCAGGAACTAAAAAGACGCCTGACTTCTGCTCCCGTACTGGTACCGCCAGACTTCTCCAAGGACTTTGTTATCTACTGCGACGCCTCGCGACAAGGACTAGGTTGCATTCTCATGCAAGATCGACACGTAATTGCTTACGCTTCACGGCAATTGCACCCACATGAGGAGAATTATCCTACTCATGATCTAGAGCTTGCAGCCGTAGTCTATGCACTTAAGACCTGGCGACATTACCTCCTCGGTAATCGTTGCGAAATATTCACTGATCACCAAAGTCTGAAGTATATTTTCACCCAACCGGATTTGAATCTCAGGCAGAGACGTTGGGTTGAATTGATCACAGACTTCGACTTAGGAATAACCTACACCCCAGGGAAAGCCAACGTCATGGCTGATGCGCTAAGTCGTAAATCTTATTGTAACAACCTGATGTTACAACAAAGTCAACCGCTTCTCCATGAGGAATTTCGGAAGCTTAACCTTCACATTGTACCTCAAGGTTTTCTTTCCACCTTGGTAGCAAAACCTACTCTTACAGATCAAATCATCGCTGCCCAAAAGCGAGATAAGGGAATATCTAAAATCAAAGAGAACATTGCTAGCGGAGGTGCTAGTTGTTTCTCCACAAATGATCATGGTGTTGTGTACTTTGAGAACCGTCTAGTGGTTCCCAAGAACCAGCATCTACGGCAGCTGATCCTTAAGGAGGCTCATGAATCTCCTCTCACCATTCATCCCGGTAGTACTAAGATGTATCAGGACCTACGCCAGAGGTTCTGGTGGACTAGGATGAAAAGAGAAATTGCTCAGTATATTGCTAATTGCGACGTCTGTCGTCGTGTAAAAGCAGAGCATCAACGGCCTGCTGGCACCCTTCAACCCTTAGCTATTCCTGAATGGAATTGGAATAAAATTAGTATGGATTTCATTACCGGTTTTCCCAGGACCAAGAGAGGGAATAATGCTATCTTCGTCGTGGTCGATCGTCTCTCCAAAGTAGCTCATTTCCTACCTGTTCGTGAGAGTATAACCGCTAGTCAGCTGGCAGACTTATACATCTCCCGAATAGTGTCTCTCCATGGTGTTCCTTTGGAAATCAATTCGGATCGAGGAAGTCTTTTCACCTCTCGATTTTGGGAAAGTTTCCAAAATGCTATGGGAACCCGTCTTTCCTTTAGCACCGCTTACCACCCTCAGTCGAGTGGTCAAGTGGAACGCGTCAATCAGATTCTAGAAGACATGCTCCGAGCCTCCGTTATCTCTTTCGGAATGGACTGGGAGAAGTGCCTTCCATTTGCCGAATTCGCTTACAACAACAGCTATCAATCTAGCTTGGGTAAAGCCCCTTTTGAAGTTCTCTATGGACGACGATGTCGAACACCCCTTAACTGGTCAGAGACCGGGGAAAAACAATTCTTTGGCCCGGATATGATTCAGGAAGCAGAAGAACAAGTTCGTATCGTTCGTGAAAAGTTGAAAACAGCCCAATCCCGTCAAAAGAGTCAATATGACCGAAAACATAAGGCTATGACTTTCGAGGTTGACGAGAAGGCTTATCTTCGGGTCACCCCTCTGAAGGGAACCCATCATTTCGGTATCAAAGGCAAATTGGCTCCTCGTTACATTGGACCTTTTCGCATTCTTGCCAAACGAGGAGAAGTTGCCTACCAGTTGGAACTACCTCCGCATCTCTCCAGAGTTCACGATGTCTTCCACGTTTCTCAACTCAGGCGTTGCTTCTCGGATCCTATCCGTGAAGTGGACCACGAAACGCTTGATCTCCAAGATGATCTTACATATCGAGAGTACCCCATTCGTATCCTCGATCAAGCCGAATGTACCACGCGACGTCATAATATCAAGTTTCTCAAGGTTCAATGGTCGCACCATTCTGAGGATGAAGCAACTTGGGAAAGGGAGGATCGTCTTCGACTCGAGTATCCCGCCTTCTTCTCAGAGGAACCCAAATCTCGGGACGAGATTCTTTTGAGTGGGGGTGAGTTGTCACACCCTAGCTAGTCATGCATTAGAGTGTTGCATCATGTTTACTCATTCATCAGAAACTTGAAATGGGGATGACAGAACCCCCAGTCCCCTCTGAAACCAACTAGGGTTACTAAAATAATTTTTCAATGAACCTGAAATGCCCTTCTAAAATGCCCATCATTTTTGCCTTGGTTCAGAACCTCTGCCAAAAGTGGTGCACATTTTCCTAGGCCATCCTAGGGTTTTTGAATTAAATCATAAATATTTGAATTTGGGCATTTAAAATTATATAAAATATTTAAATGCTCAAATATCTCCAAACTAAAATGTTTCATGTTGGAAATAATCCAACTATGGACCAGGAGTAGTTTGGTGATTTTTGGAGTTGCCTAGGTATTTTATTTAATTCAACAAAGTTGCAGATATATTAAATAAAAACAGAAAACAGAAAAATAAATAAAAGGAGTAGACTTACCTGGACCTACCTGCCCAGCCCAGCCGGCCCAGCACTGTGCTGGCCCGTGCCAGCCAGCTGCTTCCCCTTGCCAGAGCAGGCAGGGAGGTGAGCATGGCGCGCCCGAGCTCGCCACGCACCACCCAGCCTCTCTGCATCGCCCTGGTCGCCGTTGCGCCGCGTGGATCGTCTTCTGGTCGTCGCCCCGACCTCGCCGACACCCCATTCACTCTCCCCGGCTCTCCCTCGCTCTCTCTCTCGCCCGACCGAACACCACCGTCGCCGCCGTTCGCCATAGCCACCGTCTCCGACCACCCCTCGCTCCCCCGACCAGCTCAGAAGCTCCGCCACAACTCCCTCTTCCTCCCCACCGCTCCACAGCTCCCCGGAAGCCCTGCATCGCCGCCACATCGCCGTTCCCCTCTTCGGGCTCCGACCACCGCCGCCGTCGAATTCGCCGTCTCCAGCGCGTCCCCGAGCCCGCTTCGACGCCCACTGCAACCGCGGTGAGCTACGCCACCGTTTCCCCCTCTCCTTCCCCTCGTTCCCTCACCGTAGCATCCTCCCCACCACGGCCGAACCTCCGCCGTCGCCGAGCTCGCCGTCGACGCAGCTCCGGTGACCATTTGGTCACCCCGGCGAGTCCAACGGGTTCACAGAACCCCGTAGAGCATCCCTAGCGCCTCGCCTTGCTCGACTTCGAGCTCCAGCACCGTTCCCGTGCACGACCGAACCCCGGCGACCGCAGCCGAGCTCGCCGCCGTCGACTCCGGCCACCCCGACCCCAACGGGCTCCGCCAAGAGCTGCGGGTTGTCCTCAGCTCCACTCCGGTGGCCTCCGCGATCCATTTGGTGGCCGAAACGACCAAAATCACTTCCGCCGCCGCGTTGGGCTCGCCGGCGACTAAACGCCGGCAGCCGACACTGACTTTGACCACGGGTGGGCCCTGGTTGACTTCCCTGAGTCAATGACAGGTGGGGCCCAGCCCTGTTAATTAAACAGGATTAGTTTTAATTAAGTTTTAATTAAAATAATCACCCTAACATGCGGGACCCACTGTCAGGTTTGACCTGGACCAGTTCCGTTGACCTGCTGACGTCACACTGACGTCAGGCTGACGCAGTAATTGAATTTCTGGATTTAAATTAAATCAGGAAATTCCAGAATATTATTTAAACTTCAAAAATTCATAACTTTTATTCTGTAACTCCAAATTGGACAAATTATATATGAAAAATGATCAGAAAAATCCAATCTATCCATCTGTACTATTTTCATGCATGATCAAACAAGTTAACTTGATGTTTTAAGCAGAACAAGAAAAGGCACTTTAAAAGGCCATATTTGAATTTGGAATTTGAATCTTTGATTCAAATTTGTTCAAGCACTTCTGGCTTTAGTTGCATTAGCCCAACACACTCATATTGCCATGTTTCATGCATGCATCATATTGTTGCACATTGTTTGGTGATGCTTGTGTATCGGTGTCCTTTGCGACAGGGTCTGTCCCCGAGGAGTACCGTGATTACCCTAACGAAGAACCGTATCCGTGCAACGAACCATCAGGCAAGCAACCAACCATTTGATCATATCAATACAATCCCATGTTCTCGCTCCTGCTCTCTTTTACTGCATTAAGACAACGCGATTCAAACTGCTGTGTGCTACGGTAGTTGAACCCATTTCCTCTGCATGACCTGTCATTGCCACAGTAACTAGATGAAACCCACTAGCATGTGTAGGAGTTGATTGAGCCATATGTATGTGTTGTTCCTACCTTGCTATGCCTGCTATGCTTAGAGTCGTGTCAGGTCTGGTTCATCTGGGTGATGGGCTAGAGTGAAATGATTATGTCGGTAATGAGAGTGGTGTGGTGAACACGATTTGGTAAAGGTATCGATGAGAGGCCATGTAGGAGTACATGGTGGGTTGTTTCATTGAAGCCGACCTTAAGCACTGAGATCTGTATGTGTGATTTAAGATACAGCTACTACCATGCATTGGGCCCTGAAATATGACCCCGCTCGACTTCTTATTCACCCTAGCTCTCTGTCCAGGAGTTGCAAGTAGTTTCTGGTGTTTGTAGCCTACTGGAGGCCGTGGACAGCGCTGACCGTAGGGGTGGGCTGTGATGCGGCAGGTACGTGGCCGGGTGTACCGAATACCCGTTAGGTATCTCGGGAACCCTGTTCACATCGTTCGGGGCCGTATGGGAAACCTCGGCCGGACTCCCTGCGGATGGAACCTGAATAGGCGATAAACCTGGACTAGAGGCTTAAGTGTTTAGGTAGGTCGTGGTCTACACCCACGTCGGCTTTCGCTTGAAGTCTGTCGAGCACATGTCGTGTGCAGACGCTAAGTGGTGGAAACATGTATGAAGAAGTACACCCCTGCAGGGTTAACATGATCTATTCGAATAGCCGCGTCCGCGGTAAAGGACTACTTGGTTGCCTATACAGTTCATAGACAAGTAAATGGAAACTACTAAAAGCCTCAAGATAAGTGTGAGTGCCGAGGATGGCTCTTCCGTAGGAAGACGGAGGTGGATCCTCGGTAGTGTATTAAAGTGGTGAGTAGTGGACTCGTGTGCGCAAAACATTTCAAATTGGAGTATCGTAGGATAGTCTAGCCATGAGTCAAAGCTGGCTTGCTGCAATAACTCCACCAACCCTTCTTGATACTATGCATGTATGTAGGATCTGATGTAAGTCTTGCTGAGTACCTTTGTACTCATGTTGCTATAATCTACATTTTACAGAAGACGCTGCAACCCCTTCTGATGGGTTCTATGTAGACGTTGACATCAACGAGTAGGCTAAAGACCCAGGTGGTGACCCTGAGCTTGTGATGGACCACGTAGTATAGTTAGGCTTCCAAGCCTCTTTTATTTTACTAGTTGTCTGTACCCAGACAATGTACTTCCGCTGCTGGCTTGTATGATTGTATGACTTGTATGTTGGGTCGTGAGACCCGTACCTTTGTGTATGTTATGTATGGCTCCCCGAGCCTTAAATAAAGTACTTATGTCATAGAGTCATGTTGTGATGCTTCGTTGTATTTGCACATATTGAGCATGTTGTGTGTATGATTGAAATGCTTGGTATGTGTGGGATCTGACTATCTAGTTGTTTATCTTTAGTAGCCTCTCTTACCGGGAAATGTCTCCTAGTGTTACCGCTGAGCCATGGTAGCTTGCTACTGCTCTGGAACACTTAGGCTGGCCGGCATGTGTCCTTCTTCGTTCCTGTGTCTGTCCCTTCGGGGAAATGTCACGCTTTGAGTACCGGAGTCCTGTTAGCCCGCTACAGCCCGGTTTACCGGAGTCCTGCTAGCCCAGTGCTACAGCCCGGACCCACTTGCTGATGACCGACACGTTCGAAGCTGGGTCATGGATGCCTGTCCCTGTAAGTCTGTGCCACTTTGGGTTTACGACTAGTCATGTCAGCCCGGGCTCTTTATCATATGGATGCTAGCGACACTATCATATACGTGAGCCAAAAGGCGCAAACGGTCCCGGGCAAAGGTAAGGCGACACCCGTGGGAATACCGTGCGTGAGGCCGCAAAGTGATATGAAGTGTTACCGGCTAGATCGATGTGACATCGAGTCGGGGTCCTGACATTGTCCCTGGCAAGGGTCTTGCCAGGGAAACCTACTTCGTCCATCTGCACTCTGTGGCCTTGGTCCTTGGTGTTGCCTTGTTTGTCTTGTGTCTTCGGCTTATCTTCGGCTTCCCTCCTTTGCCCCAATATGTGCGGCCATGGTGCGTGGCGTCGACTGGCCGTGCACAAGTAAAGGGGTCAAAAGGAGAACCCCTACTTTTGTACACCGACAGGAGCCCCCGGGCCTGGGCCACACATAAGCGCGACACGTTGTTGGGCCAGGACCAGAACGGTGTGCGGTAGGTGGGGCGGATTTCACCGCGGTAACTGTTTCGTCCGCTGTGCTTCCCCATGACCCGTGTTGAACGCGCGTCATGGAGGAGCGTGCGTGACATGGGAGGCATTGGTGGGACGGTTCCTGCACGCATGCGTCGTATCGCAGTTAATGGGAAAGGAGGCGGCCCGCGCCTTCCCCATAAAAAGGAATAACCGCGGGCGCGCTGCTCTCTTTACCCCCCTTCTTGCGCCTTCTCCAATCTCAGAACCGCCACACCCTTTCTTCCTCCTGCTCGAGCCCCCTGTCTCCGTCCACTGTCGTTGTGCTTCCGCCATCCTCTGCTCTCTTGCCTCTCGCAACCGCCATGGCGCCCAAATCCACCAAAGGCAAGGGAGTGGCTAAGGACGCCGGGGCGACGGAGCAGCCGGAGAGCGAGCTGGTGGAGCCACGGGCGCAGTTCGCCTACTTCCCCTCGACGGTCGACGTGTCCGAGCTCCGGGAGTTCTTCAAAGATCTGTGGGGGGTGAAGACGGGGCATCCAGCCACGCATGTCGTTCCCGCCAGCGCCGGTGTAACACCCACGATGCGGCTATATCTCCCACGTGTCGAAGCACGACTTAGAGGCATAACCGCATGGTGGTTTTGTCGCAAGAAGGGTCATCTTCACACAATCCCATGTAATGAACAAGAATGGGATAAAGAGAGTTGGCTTACAATCGCCACTTCACACAATACATAATTTAGATCATACATCATTCAAATACACTCATAAACCGACTACGGTCAAGTTCAAATGAAAAGAAGACAACCCCAAATGCTAGATCCCCGATCGTCCCGACTGGGCCCCTCTACTGATCATCTGGAAACGATACATAGTAACGACCAAGGGCCTCATCAAATTCCCACTTCAGCTCAGTTGCGCCATCTGCGCTGGTATCCTCGGCACCTGCATCTGTTTTGGTAGAATCTGTGAGTCACGAGGACTCAGCAATCTCACACCCGCGAGATCAAGACTATTTAAGCTCATAGGTAGGTAAGGGGTAATATGGTGGAGCTGCGGCAAGCACTAAGCATATATGGTGGCTAACATACGCAAGTGGGAGCGAGAAGAGAAGCAACGCGTCGGTCGAGAAGCTAGAAGTGATCAAGAAGTGATCCTGAATCTACTTACGTCAAGCATAACACAAACCGTGTTCACTTCCCGGACTCCGCCGAGAAGAGACCATCACGGCTACACACACAGTTGATGCATTTTAAAGAGGTCAAGTGTCAAGTTATCTACAACCGGACATTAACAAATTCCCATCTGCCTCATAACCGCGGGCACGGCTTTCGAAAGATTATATACCCTGCAGGGGTGTCCCAACTCAGCCCATCACAAGCTCTCACGGTCAACGAAGGAATAGACCTTCTCCCGGGAAGACCCGATCAGTCTCGGAATCCCGGTTCGCAAAACATTTCGACAATGGTAAAACAAGACCAGCAAAGCCGCCCGATGCGCCGACAAATCCCGATAGGAGCTGCACATATCTCGTTCTCAGGGCACACCGGATTGTCCAAACTTCCGATAGGCCAGCCCAGAGTTGCCCCTGGTGGCCACCGGCGGTTGACAGGTTGGACCAACACTCACGACGAGCACTGGCCCGGGGGGGTAATAAAGATGACCCTTGGGCTCGCGAAAACCCAAGGGAAAAGGGCTTAGGTGGCAAATGGTAAAACCAAGGTTGGGCCTTGCTGGAGGAGTTTTATTCAAAGCGAACTGTTAAGGGGGTCCCATAAATCACCCAACCGTGTAAGGAACGCAAAATCAAGGAACATAACACCGGTATGACGGAAACTAGGGCGGCAAGAGTGGAACAAGTCACCAGGCATAAGGCCGAGCCTTCCACCCTTTACCAAGTATATAAGCTGCATTAATTTAAACAGGAGATATTGTGATATCCCAAAATATCCGTGTTCCGACCAGGAACAAACTTCATCTTCACCTGCAACTAACAATGCTATAAGAGGGGCTGAGCAAAAGCGGTGACATAGCCAATCAACGGTTGCTAGGACAGGATGGTTAGAGGTTTGACATGGCAATAGGTAGGCATGGTAAACAATGGCAGGTAGAGCTAACATAGCGATAGAGCGAGTACTAGCAAGCAAAGATATAAGTGATATCGAAGGTATGGTCATCTTGCCTGCAAGGTTCTCAGAGTTGTCGAAGGCTGGATCCTCGTTAGCGTACTCAACAGGTTCCTCGTGCACGTACTCGCCTCCCGGCTCTACCCAAAGCAAGAACACAAGCAAGGAACCACAATAAATCACGGTGCAATGCACAAGCAACATGATGCAATACATGTCATGATATGCGAGATGTGATATGCAATGCATATGCGTGCTTCGGAAGGAAAGATGATGAACAAGGCATCAACTTGGCAAACCAAGTATGCCGCTGGAAAGATGAGATGATTTCGGTTGAAATCGATATAAAGATCACCGGATTCGGATGCACGGTTTGCAAATGGCAAGCAAGACAAGAATGGCACAAAGCTGCGTTTAACAGCACGATGCTACTTAGCATGCAACAAGAAACTATGCTACAGCACCCCAACATAAAAACAAAACATATGGCAATGATCTACAGGAGATGCTTTACAAAAGAGGAACACTGAGCTACGGCTAAATCACATCATAACAGGTTCAAACAAGCATGGAGAAAGTGCAAAAAAATTATCAGGTTGGACATGGCATAAACAGCAGCACGAAGCAATGTTCAGAGCAGGTTATCAACATGCTACAGGAACTTATAATAGCAAACTAAGGCATGGCATGAATCTACTCAAAGCATAGATCAGAAGTCCCTTACTGACCATAAGCCAAAAAGGATCAGAAAATATGATGGCACCCACGTAAACATAGCAAGTTTCGTTAACAGATTTCAGCAAACAAAGCATGGCATTGAAATAATTACGAAGGCACCTTCGTGAGCTCGATGCACTCACTACAGAGCATTTCATGATAAACTAAGCAAACATCCATCAAGAAGACATGAAATAGAAGCTATACATGGCAAGAAACAACATCATAGCATACACGGGTCAACTACAACAACCTTGGCCAAATTGAATAACATGTAACCAATCTGCCAGGAAACATTTTGAAGCAAAAGTAGAGCTCGAAAATGACATGCTAGACTACTCCATAATTGCAACCAGGACCATGGATGGATAGAGCAAAACCATGTTTTCAAAACACCCTTACTTAAGTATCTCAAATTATGCATGGATCTCTCTGTAGCAACATGTTTACATGGCATCAAAATTACAGCAGAACAGGAACTAAAATCAGCATTATCACGAAGCCTAGTTTGCATGCTTGTGCTAGTCACCACATTTATCACAAAAATACATGGTAAGCACCTCTGTAAAGAAGACATAGCCTAGTTCAAAACACATTTAGGGACCAAGTCCATAGGATGCACACATCAATCATGGCAAAAATGACAAAAGAGCTCGTTCTGATAAGAATCTGAAACTAACATTATGAAGCCCTCTTCCAACAGCATTTCGGGCATCAGGATGAGCTCAAATGTAAATTATGCAATGGAACGAAATGATGCACTCTTCGAGGCGAACAAATTGTTATGCTACACGCCCAAAACGGAGCCGCGAGTGCAAAGTTGTGGGGTGATGAACATGCGACAAAAATTATGACAGGAAATGACTTGGACGAAAATCGGGGCTCGGGGAAAGTCAACCTTGGATCTGGATCTGGCCGGATCAGAAGCCGAGGTTCGCCGGAGTCGGGGTGCTCGCCGGAGGGAGGAGAGCTCGGGGCGGCCGGAGGCTGGGCGGCCGGGGCGGAGGAGAGCTCGGGGCGGAGGCCGGCGACGGCGGCGTCCGCGGGCGGCGGCGACGAGGGCGAGCCGCGGGCGACGGGGGCCGGCGACGGAGGACGGCGGCGGCGCGGGAGATCCGCGGCGGCGCGGGAGATCCGCGGCGGCGGCACTGCGGGCCGAGCGCGGGGGCGGCGCGGGCTGCAGGGGCCGGGGACGGGCCTGGCGCGGCCGGCGGCGAAGTGGGTGCGGGCCTGCCATGTGGCGGCGTGCGATTGGACGGGCGGCGGCGGACGGACGCATCTGGTCGGATCCGGACGTGTCCGGCGGCGCGGAGGGGGAATTTCGCTAGGGTTTGCCCGGATTTGGAGGGGGAGATGCATATTTGTAGGTAGAGGGAGCTAGGAGTGTCCAAATGAGGTGCGGTTTTCGCCCACACGATCGTGATCGAACAACCGAGAGTATGGAGGGGAGTTAGATGGGTTATTGGGCTGTTTTGGAGGGGTGTTAGGCTGCAACTTAAAAGAGGCCTTTGCGGATATGCGGATAACCGTTGGAGTATCAAACGAGCTCCAAATGACCCGAAACTTGACATGTGGTCTACTGGTGCTATACCAGGGACACTTGGCAAGGCTCGGTCCATTCCAAGAAATTTCAACACCCGCACATGAAAAGGAGACAAGAGGGGTGCGCCGGTGCATGTGGGAGTGTCAGATTGCGAAACAGACAACGGGGAAAATACTCGGATGCATGAGACGAACACGTATGCAAATGAGATGCACGTGATGACATGATATGACATGCATGACATGAATAAAATGAAAAACAAAAGACAAAACCCAACCACGGAGGGAATATCATATCACATAGCCGAAAATGGCAAGAGTTGGAGTTACAAAGATGGAAAGTTACATCCGGGGTGTTACAACACTCCACCACTACAAGAGGATCTCGTCCCGAGATCTAGGACTGAAAGAACTCCGGATATTCGGAACGGAGGTGATCCTCGCGCTCCCAGGTGGCTTCTCGGTCGGAATGGTGTGACCACTTCACTTTCAGGAATTTGATTGACTTGTTGCGTGTCTTGCGCTCGGTTTCTTCAAGAATAGCAACGGGGTGCTCATGATAAGAGAGATCTTCTTGGAGGTCGATCTCTTCGAAGTTGATAGTGCGCTCAGGAGTCTTGAAGCACTTGCGAAGCTGTGACACGTGAAACACATCGTGCACGTTTGCAAAGTTGGATGGAAGCTCAAGTTGATAGGCGAGGTCGCCTCTTTTGCCAATGATCTTGAAAGGACCCACGTATCTAGGGGCAAGCTTCCCTTTGATACCGAAGCGACGAGTGCCTTTCATTGGAGAGACGCGGAGGTAGACATGGTCTTCGATTTCAAAAGCCAAGTCACGGTGCTTGCTATCATAGTAACTCTTTTGTCGCGATTGCGCGGCTTTGAGATTCTCACGAATGACTTTGCACATTTCTTCGGCTTCTGTGATCAAGTCGTTGCCAAGAAGTTGGCGTTCACCTGTCTCAGACCAATTGAGAGGAGTACGGCACTTTCTGCCATAGAGAATTTCGAATGGGGCCTTGCCCGAACTCGCTTGGAAGCTGTTGTTGTAGGAGAACTCGGCATATGGAAGACAATCTTCCCACTTCATACCGAAAGAGATGACACAAGCCCTGAGCATATCTTCAAGGATTTGATTGACTCGCTCGACTTGGCCACTTGTTTGAGGATGGAAAGCTGTGCTGAAACGAATGTTGGTGCCCATGGCCGTCTGAAAGGAGTCCCAGAACTTAGAAGTGAAGATGCTTCCACGATCTGAAGATATCAATTGTGGAATGCCGTGCAAGGAGACAATTCTGGAGGTGTATAGCTCTGCCAGCTGAGCTGCTGTGATAGATTCTTTGATAGGAAGAAAATGAGCCACTTTGGTAAGCTTGTCAATGACAACGAAGATAGCATCATTTCCACGCTTGGACTTAGGAAAACCAGTCACGAAGTCCATCTCGATATGGTCAAACTTCCATTCCGGAATAGCAAGAGGTTGGAGGAGACCAGCTGGTCGTTGGTGTTCTGCTTTCACTCTTCTGCAGACATCACATTCATTCACGAATTGAGCAATCTCTCGCTTCATTCGAGTCCACCAATATGACTGCTTGAGGTCATGGTACATCTTTGTACTTCCAGGATGAATGGATAGGAGGGAATTGTGTGCCTCATTCATGATGACTTTTCTCAGATCACCTTTTGGAACCACAATTCGATCCTCGAAGAAAAGAGTATCTTTGTCATCCAAGCGATAGCACTTGTATTTGGGAATGCCCTTGTCAATACCACGTTTCACCTTCTTCACCATGGTATCCAGGAGTTGTGCCTCACGAATTTGATCTTCCAAAGTAGGAGAGACTATGAGGTTGGCAAGAAAGCCTTGAGGAACAACTTGAAGATTCAGCTTGCGGAAGGCTTCACAAAGATCCGGTTGAAACGGCTTGAGAATTAGACTGTTGCAATAAGCCTTTCTGCTCAGAGCATCTGCAATCACATTCGCCTTGCCAGGAGTATATTCGATACTCGGATTGTACTCTTGAATCATTTCGACCCATCGAGTTTGCCTGAGGTTAAGGTTGGGTTGAGTGAAGATATACTTGAGGCTCTTGTGATCGGTGAAAATGTCCACTTGCCTTCCCAATAAGAGATGTCTCCATGTTATCAATGCATGGACAACTGCCGCCAACTCAAGATCGTGAGTGGGGTAGTTCTTTTCGTTGGGCTTCAACTGACGAGAGGTATAGGCCACAACTTTTTTCTCTTGCATCAACACAGCACCGAGACCTTGAAGGGAAGCATCACAGAATACTTCGAATGGCTTGGATTCATCAGGAGGAGTCAAAACAGGAGCTGTGACTAGCTTCTCTTTGAGGGTGTTGAAAGCGACGTCACACTCAGGCGTCCAGACATACTTGACATGCTTCTGGAGGAGGTTGGAAAGAGGCTTTGCAATCTTAGAGAAGTTCTCAACGAATCTTCGGCAATAGCTTGCAAGACCAAGAAAACTGCGGAGCTGCTTGACATTCTGAGGAGGTTCCCAATTCAGAACTGCAGAAACCTTTGCGGGATTAACAGCAATGCCCTTGGCAGAGATGATATGGCCAAGGTAAAGAACTTCATCAAGCCAGAACTCACATTTGGAAAACTTCGCATAGAATTGATGCTCTCTGAGCTTGTCGAGCACCAATCGCAAATGTTTGGCATGATCCTGCTTATTCTTGGAGAAGACCAAAATATCATCGAGATACACCAGAACGAATTCATTGGTGTAGGGGTTGAAGATAAAGTTCATCATGCGAGAGAACGTTGGAGGAGCATTGACAAGGCCGAAAGACATGACAGTATATTCATAAGAACCATAGCTTGTTCTGAATGCTGTCTTGGGAATATCTTGTTCACGAATGCGAATCTGATGATAACCCATACGAAGGTCAAGCTTGGAGAAACTTTAGCACCTTTGAGTTGCTCGAAAAGCTCATTGATGTTGGGAAGTGGATACTTGTTCTTGATTGTCTTCTTGTTCAATGGACGGTAATCGACGCAAAGTCGGTCCGTGCCATCCTTCTTCTGGACAAAAAGAACTCCACAACCCCATGGGGAAGAACTCGGTCTGATCAAACCCAGACGCTCTTGTTCATCGAGCTGCTTCTTCAATTCCTTCAGCTCCTTGGGTCCAAGCTTGTATGGACGCTTGCAAACGGGTTCTGTTCCAGGCTCAAGATCAATAACGAACTCGACTGGCCGATGAGGAGGCATACCCGGAAGCTCTTCTGGAAAGACATCTTGGTACTCACAAACGACTAGAATTTGAGAAATAGCATCCAATTCGCCCTTCTCATTGAGAGAAAACAACCGAATGGTTTCATCACGAGCGGCATAGATGATAACATCCTCAGAAGGGTGTGTCAATTGAATTTGCTTGGCAGCACAATCAAGCTGAGCCTTGTGCTTAGAAAGCCAGTCCATCCCAAGAATTAGATCAATATCAGAATCGCCAAGAACAACTGGAGAAGACAGAAATTTATAGTCGCCCATCTTGATGGAAACATCCGGAACCATGGAGCTTGCGTTCATGAATTTACCCGGAGAGACAACTGATAACGGTCTAGGCAAATCTTGGAAAAACCATCTCATGCTTAGATGAAAAAGGTCTTGAGATGAAACTATGCGATGCACCAGTATCAAATAAAACTTTTGCAGGAATATCATTAACAGGAAGATTACCGATGATCACATCTGAAGAATCCTCTGCCTGAGCTGCATTCAACATGTTCACCTTTGCAAACTTGGAATTATGCTTGACCACTGCATTGCTTGAAGATCTCACAGGAGGAGGAGGAGGAAGGCGCCTTTGATTGAAGCATTTGTTCGCGTAGTGACCTTTCTGCTGGCACTTGTTGCAAGTCACTTCTGAGAGCGGACGATGATAAGGAGCACTTGACCTTGGAGCTTGAGGCTGAGACTTGTTCTGATAGCTTGGGTTGGGTGGGTGGGAAGATCCACGACCACCTGAGTTCTTCTGTTGGTAAGGCTGACGAAACGGAGGAGGAAGATAAAACTTCTGCTGCTTAGCTGCCACTTGTGAGGAAGAAGAAGATTGCACTGCATCCCTGATTCTCTTCTTAGAAGCCTCACACTTGAGCCGAGCACCTTCTTGCTTGAGTGCCATATTGTAGAATTGATCAAACTGAGTAGGCTCAACAAGAACGAGAGCTAACTGCAGATCCTCTCTAAGGCCACCTCTGAACTGATAGATCATACTCTTCTCATCTGGAACATCTTGCTTAGCAAAGCGAGCAAGTTTCTGAAACTGCTTGTTGTATTCGTACACTGACATGTTGCCTTGCTTGAGATTGCGGAACTCCTCACGCTTGCTCTCAACAACACTGGTAGGAATATGGTGAGCTTTAAAGTCCCGACAGAAATCAGTCCAAGTAATCACTCGACCACCTCTGGAATCCTTGTATTGCTGGAACCAATCAGCTGCCTGATCCTTGAGCTGAAAAGAAGCGAACTTGACATAGTCCTCAGGCCTGACATTGCTGCATTCAAAATGCTTGTTGATATCCACGAGCCAATCATCGGCGTCTGTGGCCTCGACACAGTAGCTGAAAGACTTCGGCTGATTTGCAAGGAATTGGTTGAGGGTAGGAAACTAGAGGCTGATGATTGAACTGCCCTTGACCTTGATTCCCTTGGTTGCCTTGGCCTTGGTTGCGCTCTTGCATGAGCTGGATCATCATCTGAGCATGGGCGTTAGAGGCTGCCATCAAAGCTTGCCATGCCTCCGGAGGCGGAGGTGGAGGTGGAGGGTTCGCCTGACTCCCATCATTGCGATCCGGATTCTGACGCGTTGGCGGAGCCATCCTGAAGAGGGTGACATCCGTTAGCATCTTGATAGACAGATAGACAAGTTGAATCAACGGATAGAAATCGCAACATATAGTCTTCACAATAAACATTCGAACAAGGATGAACGAATGAATTCCCAAAGTAAACATCACACGTCCATTAAGGTGAGAAGCCACTTGAATAGAGATTGATGAATGAAATAAACAAGGTACAACTGGAACAAATAAGTGGTAAGGATTACCCAATCACAAACCAAATATCTGCGGGAAGAAATGCTAGAGCTACTTGAATCCCACCTATAAACTCCCGAAACTTTCTGGTTATGCAATCTGGTGTTGGGGATACAGGGGAAGCAATATATCTCACCCAAACTAACAATCCCTACATCCAGCTGTATCCATCCGTCAGCACATAACCAAGAAACCTTCGGAAATCGTGTACCTCAACCTTCGAAAAGCATCCGTTATATGAGTTATGGCAATACTCCCGAGCTCGCCCCAGTACTGGGTTATCGGGGTTATCTCACCAACAACTGCATAAAAGAGATTTTCGATGTCGGCAAAGCTCAGGTATTCCAGAACTGCAACGATAAAATTGTGACGACAACACCTCGGAGCTCAACTCCCCGGGACACTGCCACAACCCCTAAATGTCAGGAGGCACCAAGAACAATGTTCTCGTCACAAAACCATCGGAACGATTCCAAGATACCCGCGTGATCCTAAAAAAATTTAGTGAAATTTGAGAAGAGGAAAGTCAAAACATCTACGTCAGGAGACCTCACCAGAGCGACGAAGGGACTGAGGAGTAAAAAGAATCCTACTCTCCGATATATATAATCCTAAGACTCAAAACATTTTTGTTCTAGACTCAACATCGCCAGCAAACAATCAAGCAGGGGGCTCCTAAGTCGGGGATGGCTCTGATTACCAACTTGTAACACCCACGATGCGGCTATATCTCCCACGTGTCGAAGCACGACTTAGAGGCATAACCGCATGGTGGTTTTGTCGCAAGAAGGGTCATCTTCACACAATCCCATGTAATGAACAAGAATGGGATAAAGAGAGTTGGCTTACAATCGCCACTTCACACAATACATAATTAAGATCATACATCATTCAAATACACTCATAGACCGGCTACGGTCAAGTTCAAATGAAAAGAAGACAACCCCAAATGCTAGATCCCCGATCGTCCCGACTGGGCTCCTCTACTGATCATCTGGAAACGATACATAGTAACGACCAAGGGCCTCATCAAATTCCCACTTCAGCTCAGTTGCGCCATCTGCGCCAGTATCCTCGGCACCTGCATCTGTTTTGGTAGAATCTGTGAGTCACGAGGACTCAGCAATCTCACACCCGCGAGATCAAGACTATTTAAGCTCATAGGTAGGTAAGGGGTAATATGGTGGAGCTGCGGCAAGCACTAAGCATATATGGTGGCTAACATACGCAAGTGAGAGCGAGAAGAGAAGCAACGCATCGGTCGAGAAGCTAGAAGTGATCAAGAAGTGATCCTGAAACTACTTACGTCAAGCATAACACAAACCGTGTTCACTTCCCGGACTCCGCCGAGAAGAGACCATCACGGCTACACACACGGTTGATGCATTTTAAAGAGGTCAAGTGTCAAGTTATCTACAACCGGACATTAACAAATTCCCATCTGCCTCATAACCGCGGCACGGCTTTCGAAAGATTATATACCCTGCAGGGGTGTCCCAACTCAGCCCATCACAAGCTCTCACGGTCAACGAAGGAATAGACCTTCTCCCGGGAAGACCCGATCAGTCTCGGAATCCCGGTTCGCAAAACATTTCGACAATGGTAAAACAAGACCAGCAAAGCCACCCGATGCGCCGACAAATCCCGATAGGAGCTGCACATATCTCGTTCTCAGGGCACACCGGATCGTCCAAACTTCCGGTAGGCCAGCCCAGAGTTGCCCCTGGTGGCCACCGGCGGTTGACAGGTTGGACCAACACTCACGACGAGCACTGGCCCGGGGGGGGTAAATAAAGATGACCCTTGGGCTCGCGAAAACCCAAGGGAAAAGGGCTTAGGTGGCAAATGGTAAAACCAAGGTTGGGCCTTGCTGGAGGAGTTTTATTCAAAGCGAACTGTTAAGGGGGTCCCATAAATCACCCAACCGTGTAAGGAACGCAAAATCAAGGAACATAACACCGGTATGACGGAAACTAGGGCGGCAAGAGTGGAACAAGTCACCAGGCATAAGGCCGAGCCTTCCACCCTTTACCAAGTATATAAGGTGCATTAATTTAAACAGGAGATATTGTGATATCCCAAAATATCCATGTTCCGACCAGGAACAAACTTCATCTTCACCTGCAACTAACAATGCTATAAGAGGGGCTGAGCAAAAGCGGTGACATAGCCAATCAACGGTTGCTAGGACAGGATGGTTAGAGGTTTGACATGGCAATAGGTAGGCATGGTAAACAATGGCAGGTAGAGCTAACATAGCGATAGAGCGAGTACTAGCAAGCAAAGATAGAAGTGATATCGAAGGTATGATCATCTTGCCTGCAAGGTTCTCAGAGTTGTCGAAGGCTGGATCCTCGTTAGCGTACTCAACAGGTTCCTCGTGCACGTACTCGCCTCCCGGCTCTACCCAAAGCAAGAACACAAGCAAGGAACCACAATAAATCACGGTGCAATGCACAAACAACATGATGCAATACATGTCATGATATGCGCGATGTGATATGCAATGCATATGCGTGCTTCGGAAGGAAAGATGATGAACAAGGCATCAACTTGGCAAACCAAGTATGCCGCTGGAAAGATGAGATGATTTCGGTTGAAATCGATATAAAGATCACCGGAATCGGATGCACGGTTTGCAAATGGCAAGCAAGACAAGAATGGCACAAAGCTGCGTTTAACAGCACGATGCTACTTAGCATGCAACAAGAAACTATGCTACAGCACCCCAACATAAAAACAAAGCATATGGCAATGATCTACAGGAGATGCTTTACAAAAGAGGAACACTGAGCTACGGCTAAATCACATCATAACAGGTTCAAACAAGCATGGAGAAAGTGCAAAAAAAATTATCAGGTTGGACATGGCATAAACAGCAGCACGAAGCAATGTTCAGAGCAGGTTATCAACATGCTACAGGAACTTATAATAGCAAACTAAGGCATGGCATGAATCTACTCAAAGCATAGATCAAAAGTCCCTTACTGACCATAAGCCAAAAAGGATCAGAAAATATGATGGCACCCACGTAAACATAGCAAGTTTCGTTAACAGATTCAGCAAACAAAGCATGGCATTGAAATAATTACGAAGGCACCTTCGTGAGCTCGATGCACTCACTACAGAGCATTTCATGATAAACTAAGCATACATCCATCAAGAAGACATGACATAGAAGCTATACATGGCAAGAAACAACATCATAGCATACACGGATCAACTACAACAAACTTGGCCAAATTGAATAACATGTAACCAATCTGCTAGGAAACATTTTGAAGCAAAAGTAGAGCTCAAAAATGATATGCTAGACTACTCCATAATTGCAACCAGGACCATGGATTGATAGAGCATAACCATGTTTTCAAAACACCCTTTCTGAAGTATCTCAAATTATGCATGGATCTCTCTGTAGCAACATGTTTACATGGCATCAAAATTACAGCAGAACAGGAACTAAAATCAGCATTATCACGAAGCCTAGTTTGCATGCTTGTGCTAGTCACCACATTTATCACAAAAATACATGGTAAGCACCTTTTTAAAGAAGACATAGCCTAGTTCAAAACACATTTAGGGACCAAGTCCATAGGATGAACACATCAATCATGGCAAAAATGACAAAAGAGCTCGTTCTGATAAGAATCTGAAACTAACATTATGAAGCCTTCTTCCAACAGCATTTCAGGCATTAAGATGAGCTCAAATGTAAATTATGCAATGGAATGAAATGATGTACTCTTCGCGGCGAACAAATCGGTATGCTACACGCCCAAAACGGAGCCACGAGTTCAAAGTTGTGGGGTGATGAACATGTGACAAAAATTATGACAGGAAATGACTTAGACGAAAATCGGGGCTCGGGGAGAGTCAACCTTGGATCTGGATCTGGCCGGATCGGAAGCCGAGGTTCGCCGGAGTCGGGGTGCTCGCCAGAGGGAGGAGAGCTCGGGGCAGCCGGAGGCTGGGCGCTCGGGGCGGAAGAGAGCTCGGGGCGGAGGCCAGCAACGGCGGCGGCGACGAGGGCGAGCCGCGGGCGACGGGGGCCGGCGTGGCGACCTGGCGGTGGAAGACGACGGCGGCGGCGATCGGCGGCGGAGGACGGCGACGGAGGACGGCGGCGGCATGGGAGATCCGTGGCGGCGGCGCTGCGGGCCGAGCGCGGGGGCGGCGCGGGCTGCGGGGGCCGGGTACGGGCCTCGCGCGGGCCTGGCGCGGCCGGCGGCGAAGTGGGCGCGGGCCTGCCACGTGGCGGCGCGCGATTGGACGGGCGATGGAGGACGGACGCGTCCGGTCCGATCCAGACGTGTCCGGCGGCGCGGAGGGGGAATTTCGCTAGGGTTTGCCCGGATTTGGAGGGGGAGATGCATATTTGTCGGTAGAGGGAGCTAGGGGTGTCCAAATGAGGTGCGGTTTTCGCCCACACGATCGTGATCGAACGAAAGAGAGCATGGAGGGGAGTTAGATGGGTTATTGGGCTGTTTTGGAGTGGTGTTGGGCTGCAACTTAAAAGAGGCCTTTGCGGATATGCGGATAACCGTTGGAGTATCAAACGAGCTCCAAATGACCCGAAACTTGACAGGTGGTCTACCGGTGCTATACCAGGGCCACTTGGCAAGGCTTGGTCCATTTCGAGAATGTTCAACACCCGCACACGAAAAGAGACAAGAGGGGTGCGCCGGTGCATGTGGGAGTGTCGGATTGCGAAACGGACAACGGGGAAAATGCTCGGATGCATGGGACGAACATGTATGCAAATGAGATGCACATGATGACATGATATGACATGCATGACATGAATAAAATGCAAAACAAAAGACAAAACCCAACCATGGAGGGAATATCATATCACATAGCCGAAAATGGCAAGAGTTGGAGTTACAAAGATGGAAAGTTACATCCGGGGTGTTACAGCCGGGTCCGCCTCAAATCGGTACCCCTTCTTCATCGACTACTTCTCCTGCGGGCTCTGTCCCCCTTTTCTGATTTTTTCAAGGATATCATGCACATCTACGGCTTCCGCCTTCTTGATTTTACCCCGAATGCCGTGGCGTGCATGGCTCTCTTTGCACACCTCTGCGAGGGCTTCACCGGGGTGCACCCCAACACGGCGCTCTTCCGCCATTACTTCTCCCCTCGGATCCAAAAAGGGGGCGCCATCTCTGGTTGCATCGACTAGATCTCGAGGGCCAAGGGGGCGTACCCGGACGGCGCCACGAAGGAGAGGTGGGAAGAATGGCGGGGCTGGTGGTGCTGGATTGAGGAGAAGGACCCGCCAACATTCTGCGAGGTTCGCCAGGAGCCGTCGGTCTGTGGAAATGACTGGGGCGACATCGACACCGACGACGCTGCCACCACCAGGATCCTTCGGCTCACCCTGGCCAGGCTCACCCTCGAAATGATCCAGGCAGACTTCATCTGCCACCGAATTGCTCCTCTGCATGACAAGGGGAGGCCATCCTGGGTTTTTGTGAATGCAGCTGACATCATGAGGCTCCACCCCGGCCTCGACCACAACCTGACGGTGCTGAGGCACGCCCATCTCTGCCAACGGATTTTTCAACTCGAGGTCAGTGATGTCGGCGAGGTTGAGCGGTCCGGCAAGGTCGCAAGGGCTGCCGCGAAGGCCGGCAAGGTTGTCAAGGATCTCGTTTTAAAGTTGCCGGTGGGAGTGGTCCCGCTGTGCAACAATTCTCGCCGGCCCGAGATTATTGCCATGATGCCGCTCTTCAATGTGCACGGCCTTGACCCGAGCTAGGTCGAGCCAGACGAGCTCAAGGTGCAGGAGTTCTTCGACACCTTGCATGAGGTGTATGTCACCACCGAGCCACGGCTTATCCAGGACACCTCTCCGGCGGAGCTGGACTACATCGCCGCCAGGGTGGAGGAGGCGAGGCTTGCCGAGGAGGAGACAAAGCTCGTCGAGGAGGCCGGCAGCACTGGCGACATGGAGGACAAGGCCGCGGCGGAAGCGGAGGAAGAAGAGCTCGCCCGATGGGCGGCAGCTACTGGGGAGGCCAACAGCGTCGGCATCGGGGCTCCCCTCGTCGAGAACGTGGTCGACGAGTCGTCGGAAGAGGAGGGCGAGGGGGAGAGGACCGCGACCGCCGACCCTCCAATCGCCGGAAGAGGGCGAGTCCTGCGGTGGGCCTCCTCCGGCGAGCCGGTCTGCCCTGACCGGGCCGTGTAGCTGTGGCAGGCCCAGGAGGCGCATGTGCACCAGACGAGGGCGGTGGCGACGAAGAAGGCGGCAAAGGCCGCGGCGTCGAAGAAGAAGGTAACCGCTTCTTCATCGTCCAAGCGCGCCCGGACGCCATCGCCTCCCCCTTCGCCGGCAAACATTGGCGTGGGGATCGCTTTTGACTTTGGGCCCCTCAGCCCAGAGAGGAAGGGGAAAACAACAGAGGAGGAGGAGGAGGAAGAGTAAGCTCTGTTTTCTCCCTGCTCTTTTTTTTCTTGTTCCTCCAATGGTGTCGCCCATTCTGAATTATGCTTATCTTGCAGGGACGTGGAGACGCTGGCCCAGAGGGTGAAGAGGGCCAGGATTTTGACAAGCGGCCAGCCCCTGGAAGGCACCTCCAGCACGCCGCTGGTGGTATTGAGCAGCCCAGACAGCAGCCCCCAGCCCAGCCCCCAGCATGAGTCCATCACCCATCCTTTGTCAACATGCGCAATGCACGATGCTTTGGTACTGACCCTGCCGTGGATGTAGGAGGGGAGCAGCATCAAGGGGAGCCGCAGAGGGCTTCTCCCATCGTGCCGCCCCTGTCGACCACACCGCCCCGAGGGGCATCCCCAGCAAGGGCACCAAGCGCCAAGGCCATGCACACGGAGGAGGAGGAGGAGGGGAACACGGACGCCGGTGGCTTCGCCTCGACGCCAAACCTTAGCGGAGAAGGGACTTCTGCCTCTCGGCCTGGCACGGGTTAGCCACTCGCCCTCCATTTCCATTTGCGTTCTTTCTTTCTTCTTTTTACTGGCTTTTCATCTTGGCTCCGCCCCGCCCCTTTCTTGGCATTTCAGACTTCTCCTTGATGGACCCAGAGGATGTCGACACCGTCATCAAGGACGTCATCGAGGATGCCGCTGCACAGGCTGAGGAGAGAGCCAAGAGCGCTGCTGAGGACGCCGCCAAGGGGCCCATCGAGGAACCCGACAAGGAGCCTGCCGGAGAAGCCGGCAAGGCCACTGCCAAGGAGGTGGTGTTTGACGACCTGCCCTCCTCCTCCGCTGCCTCCAGCTCCAGTAGGTACTTGAGGGTGAGCGACGACCTCTTCGTCCACCTCCTAGGCGCGTCGAGCACCAGGGCTCCCCTTGAGGGAGAGATGTTCGACGAGGAGGTGCTTGCCGCTGCCGGGCTCGAGGTCGTCGATGAGCCGGGCGTTGGTGGCGACGGCTCCCAGGAGGAGCGACTGCTCCAGGCCATGGGATCCATCTTCCGGAAGCTCCAGGCGCTCCACCGCGCTCGTTTGGATAAGGCCAAGTCCAGGACGGCGGTGGTGGAGAAGGCGGAGGCGGACATCGAGGGGCGTGTCGTCGAGGCACAGGACTGGTTCCGCTAGGCTCAAGACGAGCTGAAGGCCGCCCAGGCAAGCTGGCCAAGCGTGACGTGGAGCTCACCATGAAGTTGGCCGACGTCGAGAAGGCCCAAGAGACGGTGAAGAACTTGGCCGCCGAAGCCAAAGCCGTCCGGACCCAGCGCGAGGCCGCATTGAACTCCCAGGAGGAGGATCTTGCCGCGCGCGAGGAGAAACTTGCCGCCACACTCCGCGGCAAGGATGAAGAGGTGGACAAGCTCGTTGTACAGCGGACCCAAGAGCTGGAGCAAAGGCATCAGGAGGCATTCGATGCCCAGGCTTTGGCTCACGCCGGCAAGGTGAAGGAGCTGGAGGAACAAGCTTCGAAGCTATCCACGGAGAAGGACAAGCTCAACGGCGCCCTGGTGGAGGCGCAGGGCGCGTTCATCAGCAAGGCCGGAGAACTCTCTGAAGCCAACAACTCCATCAGAGACCTCAAGCTAAAGCAGGGGGATGTCGAGAAGATGCTGTCGGAGGCCAAAGCCCGAGAGGGGATCCTGACCAAGGACCTGGAGACCGAGAAGCAGCTGCGGATGAACGAGACCGCCAACCTCAATGACCACGTGGCGGGCGAGAAGCGCTGGCTCAAACGCCTTGCCACCATTGCGAACTCGGCCGCCATGCAGCTGGGCACCATGGGGATGCCGGACATGAGGTACGCCCCGGAGATGAGCCTGAGCCCCAACGCCAACCTGACCCTGTACTTTGAGAGGGTCGTCGGCACCCTGGAGCGGCTTCACTCCAACCGGGCGACCTCCTTGGCCGAGGATTCCCGAATGCTCTGTCGTGGTGTCATGACCAAGGTGCTTGCCAAGATAGCGCACTAGCATCCTGACCTCGACTTCGAAGCTGCGCTGAAGAGCTTGCCGGAGGATGCTGACATCGCGGCGCTCAATGAGCGTATCAAGCCCATCCTCAGCCGCATCGACAAAAACAAGAGGTTGGAGGGCCAGTGCTGGGACTAGGCACCTCGTTCCTTATCGCCGCTGCAGGTTCATGACCAAGACAATTGCTATCTTTAGTTAGAACTGTGGCGACAATTTATGTAATATAACTCTGCAGTACTCCTGACATTATGCATGTTATTTTCCTGTTCGATTTTCCTTTGTATGTCCACCCTACATTAACTGGGTAGGCTTGCCGGCGCGTAAACCCAGGGCGGGGTCTTGAGGATGGATCCCCATTAGCCTGCCGGGTGCGCTTGCTGCCGGGCGAACCACCTTACCACCCTTAACGCGGCCGCTCGATCTGTCGAGTTTGACTCGAGTCAGAGTCGAGAGCATTGTTGATGGCGGAAGGCTACCCTGCCGCTCTTGACACGGCCGCCTGAACTGTTGAGTGGACTCGAAACAGAACAATGGCGTTGCCAATCGTGGGAGGGCCCCTCTGCGTACAGGTTTTCCATACATAGGCAGAATCTTCGAGGACGATAACCTTATATTAAGGAGAGAGTTTAAAGTTGGCATGACTTAGCTTTTCCGTCGCCGCCCTGGCATCCTCTATGCTCGCAGGCGGCGCCACTCTCTTGGCCGCCCTCTCCGCAGGAGCCGTGGCGATGAAGAACAGCTAGACCAACTACTAGACCAGATTCTCACAATTGCGCCCCCTACCTGGCGCGCCAAAGATGTCGGTGGGAAACGACACCTATGGGATCACAAGAATCCCTACTACGGTTGCGGGGCGCGTGGTTGTGAGAAGAGCAGGATTAGTAATTGGCACAAGGATCGTTTACCCAGGTTCGGGCCACGAGTATGCGTAAAACCCTAGTCCTGCTTGGTGGATATATTCAGTGTTCTTGAGCTCTAGAACTAACTATGGGTGTTGCGTGGTTCGAAAGAGCCGAATTCTTTTCCTGTACGCCATGGGCCTCCTTTTATAGGCAGAAGGGGATGCCACAGTGGCATACGGGAGGTGGAAAGGCCTACAGTGTTATGAGCTTATCGCTCGTATTAAGGACAAGACGCATTTAATGTGTGTCTTAGGTGTCCCTTCACTTTATCGGGGACAGGGGCGAGGCCCGTCCCGTCCGTCGCTGCTCCTCCTCGCTTCAACACGCGCCCTGGCCAGCGAGGCATGCGGTGCCATGTAGGCAGGCAAGCAGCTGAGGTGGCATGGTGGTGGAGCCTCCACGAAGATCTGCATGCCGCCATGCAGGTGTGTGCTGAATTGGCCTGGAAGCTGCATGTTGCCACGCATGTGCCTGCCCAACTGGTTGGGCTGGCAGCTGCATGCGAACGGTGGCGGAGATTTGGTTGGTGCGGGCCTGGCAGTGGTCCTGCTGTCGCCTTCGGCAAGGGTCTTGCTGGGTGGCCCGGCAAGGGTCTTGCCGTGGCGCGCTGTCGTCCCTGGCAAGGGTCTTGCCGGGGGTCTTGTGGGTTTTCCATGGTAAGGATCTTAACGAGGATTGTTGCCCTCCAATCCTTATCTGATCTTGAATATTCTTTGTCTTCACAAAGATCTGCATGCCACCATGGAGGTGCCTCCCGAGCCCGGGTCCAACATGGTTGTTGGCGTTGGAGACTGTGGGTTCGAGGGTGGCTCACTCCGCTGGTGTGGGCGAGCCGCCCCGGCAAGGGCCTTGCCGGGGCCACTAATGTTGTCCCCAGCAAGGGTCTTGCCGGGGAAACCTGCTTCGTCCATCTGCACTTTGTGGCCTTGGTCCTTGGCGTTGCCTTGTTTGTCTTGTGTCTTCGGCTTCTCTCCGGCTTGCCTGCTTTGCCCCGATATGTGCGGCCATGGTGCGTGGCTTCGACTGCCCGTGCACAAGTAAAGGGGTCAAAAGGAGAGCCCCTACTTTTGTACACCGACACCGTCATGTTGAAGGAACTCATCTACTCCTCCGTACCTCTACTGGATCAAGAGTTCGAGGGATGTCATCGAGCTGAACGTGTGCAGTACACGGAGGTGCCGTACGTTCGGTGCTTGATCGGTTGAATCGAGAAGACGTTCGTCTACATCAACCGCGTTAAGCTAACGCTTCCGCTTACAATCTACGAGGGTACGTGGACACACTCCCCCCTCTCTCGTTGCTATGCATCTCCTAGATAGATCTTGCATGAGCGTAGGAAATTTTTTGAAAATGCATGCTACATTTCCCAACAGTGGTATGAGAGCTAGGTCTATGCATAGATGATATGCATGAGTAGAACACAAAGAGTTGTGGGCGGTGATCGTCATACTGCTTACCACCAATGTCTTATTTTGATTCAGCGGTATTGTTGGATGGAGCAACCCGGACCAACCTTACATGACCGCGTTCATGAGATCGATTCCACTGACAGACATGCAACTAGTTTTGCATAAAGGTGGCTGGCGGGTGTCTATTTCTCCAACTTTAGTTGAATCGAATTTGACTATGGCCGGTCCTTGTGAAGGTCAAAACAGCAAACTTGATAAATCACCGTTGTGGTTTTTGTGCTGTAGGTAAGAACGGTTCATTCTAGAAGCCCGTAGAAGCCACGTAAAACTTGAAACAAACAAAGTAGAGGACGTCTAACTTGTTTTTGCAGGTCATGTTGTGATATGATATGGTCAAGACATGATGAGATATAAGTTGTTGTATGAGATGATCATGTTTTGTAAAAAAGTTATCGGAAACTGGCAGGAATGGTTGTCGCTTTATTGTATGAAATACAAACGCTGTGTAATTGCTTTACTTTATCACTAAGCGGTAGCAATAGTCGTAGAAGCAATAGTTGGTGAGACGACCACGACGCTATGATGGATATCAAGGTGTCAAGCCGGTGACGATGGAGATCATGACGTTGTTTTGGTGACGGAGATCAAAAGCACAAGATGATGATGGCCATATCATGTCACATATTTTTATTGCATGTGATGTTTATATTTATGCATCTTATTTTGCTTAGTACGGCGGTAGCATTATAAGATGATCCCTTACTAAAATTTCAAGGTATAAGTGTTCTCCCCGAGTATGCACCGTTGCAAAAGTTCTTCGTGCTGAGACACCACGTGATGACCGGGTGTGATAAGCTCTACATTCAAATACAACGGGTGCAAGCTCGTTTTGCACATGCAGAATACTCGGGTTAAACTTGATGAGCCTAGCATATACAGATATGGCCTCGGAACACTGGAGACCTAAAGGTCAAACGTGAATCATATAGTAGGTATGATCAACATAGAGATGTTCACCATTGAAGACTACTCCATCTCACGTGATGATCGGACATGGTTTAGTTGATTTGGATCACGTATAATTTAGATGACTTGAGGGATGTCTATCTAAGTGTGAGTTCTTAAGTAATATGATTTATTGAACTTAATTTATCATGAACTTAGTCCTGATAGTTTTTGCATATCTATGTTGTAGATCAATGGCCCGTGCTATCGTTCCCTTGAATTTTAATGCGTTCCTAGAGAAAGCTAGGTTGAAAGATAATGGTAGCCACTGCACGGTCTAGCTCCGTAACTTGAGAATTATCCTCATTGCTACACAAAAGAATTATGTCCTTGGTGCACCACTAGGTGTACCACCTGCTGTAGCAACTGCATATGTTGTGAATGCCTGGCAGTCGCGTGTTGATGACTACTCATTAGTTCAGTGTGCCATGCTTTACGGCTTAGAATCGGGACTTCAAAGACGTTTTGAATGTCATGGACCATATGAGATGTTCCAGGAGTTGAAATTAATATTTCAAGCAAATTCCTGAGGTGTGAGATATGAAGTCTCCAACAAGTTCTATAGCTGCAAGATGGAGGAGAACAGTTATGTTAGTGAGAACATACTCGGAATGTCTGGGTACCATAATCACTTGACTCAGGTGGGAGTTAATCTGCCAGATGATTGTGTCATTGATAGAGTTCTTCAATCACTGCCACCAGGCTACAAAGGCTTTGTGATGAACTACAATATGCAAGGGATAGGAAAAGACTATTCCCGAGCTCTTCGCGATGCTAAAGGCCACGGAGGTAGAAATCAAGAAGGAGCATCAAGTGTTCATGGTTAGCAAGACCACTAGTTTCAAGAAGAAGGTCAAGGGTAAAAAGAAGGGGAACTTCAAGAAGATTGACAAGCAAGTTGTCACTCCCGGGAAGAAATCCAAAGCTGGACCCAAGCCTGAAACTGAGTGCTTCTACTGCAAAGGGACTGGTCACTGGAAGCGGAACTGCCCCAAGTATTTGGCGAATAAGAAGGATGGCAAAGTGAACAAAGGTATATTTGATATACATGTTATTGATGTGTACCTTAATAATTCTCGTAGTAGTGCCTGGGTATTTGATACCAGTTCAGTTGCTCATATTTGTAACTCGAAGCAGGGACTACGGATTAAACGAAAATTGGCTAAGGACGAGGTGACGATGCACGTCGGAAATGGTTCCAAGGTCGATGTGATCGCCGTCGGCACGCTACCTCTACATCTACCTTCAGGATTAGTTTTAGACCTGAATAATTGTTGTTTGGTGCCAGCGTTGAGCATGAACATTATATCTTGATCTTGTTTAGTGCGAGACGATTATTCATTTAAATAAGAGAATAATGGTTGTTCTATTTATATGAGTAATATCTTTTATGGTCATGCACCCTTGAAGAGTGGTCTATTTCTGTTGAATCTTGATCATGATGATACACATATTCATAATATTGATGCCAAAAGATGCAAAGTTGATAATGATAGTGCAACTTATTTGTCGCACTACCTTTTGGGTCATATTGGTGTAAAGCGCATGAAGAAACTCCATAAAGATGGACTTTTGGAATCACTTCATTATTAATCATTTGATACTTGCGAACCGTGCCTTATGGGCAAGATGACTAAAACTCTGTTCTCTGGAACAATGGAACAAGCTAATAACTTATTGGAAAGAATACATACCGATGTATGCGGTCCGATGAGTGTTGATTCTCATGGCGGGTATCATTATTTTCTGACCTTCATAGATGATTTGAGCAGATCTGGGTATATCTACTTAATGAAAAACAAGTCTGAAACATTTGAAAAGTTCAAAGAATTTTAGAGTGAAGAGGAAATCATCATAACAAGAAAATAAAGTTTCTATGATCTGATTGTGGAGGAGAATATTTGAGTTGCGAGTTTGGCCTTCATTTAAAACAATGTGGAATAGTTTCACAGCTCACGCCACCTGGAACACCATAGCGTAATGGTGTGTCTGAACGTCGTAACCGCACTTTATTGGATATGGTGTGATCTATGATGTTCCTTACCGATTTACCACTATCGTTTTGGGGTTATGCATTAGTGACAGGTGCATTCACGTTAAATAGGCCACGTCAAAGTCCGTTGAGACAACACCGTGTGAACTGTGGTTTGGTAACAAACCTAAGTTGTTGTTTCTTAAAGTTTGGGGATGCGATGCTTATGTCAAAAGGCTTCAGCCCAATAAGCTCGACCCCAAATCAGAGAAGTGCGTCTTCATAGGATACCCTAAGGAAACAATTGGGTACACCTTCTACCACAAGTCCGAAGGCTAGATTTTTATTGCTAAGAACGGAACCTTTCTAGAGGAGTTTCTCTCGAAAGAAGTGAGTGGGAGGAAAGTAGAACTTGATGAGGTAATTGTACCTACTCTTAGTTTGGAAAGTAGATCATCCGAGAAATCTGTTATTGTGATGCCTACACCAACTGGAGAGGAAGCTAATGATAAAGATCATAAAACTACAGATCAAGTAGCTACAGAACCTCGTAGATCAAGCAGAGCACGATCCGCACCAGAGTGGTACGGTAATCCTGTTCTGGAGGTCATGTTACTTGACCATTACGAACCTACGAACTATGAAAAAGCTATGATGAGCCCAGATTATGATAAATGGCTTGAGGACATGAAATATGAGATAGGATCCATCTATGAGAACAAAGTGTGGACTTTGCTGGATTTGCCCGATGATCGGTGACCCATAGAGAATAAATAGATCTTCAAGAACAAGACTGACGTTGATGGTAATGTTACTATCTATAAAGCTCGACTTGTTGCAAAAGGTTTTTGACAAGTTCAAGGAGTTGACTACGGTGAGACTTTCTCACCCTTGGCGATGCTTAAGTCTGTCCGAATCATGTTAGCAATTGTCGCATTTTATGATTATGAAATCTGGCAAATGGATGTTAAAACTGCATTCCTTAACGGATTTCTTAAAAAAGAGTTGTATATGATGCAACCATAAGGTTTTGTCGATCCTAAAGGTGCTAACAAACTGTGCAAGCTCCAGCGATCCATTTATGGACAGGTGCAATCATCTCGGAGTTGGAATATACGCTTCGATGAGGTGATCAAAGCATATGGTTTTATACAGACTTTTGGAGAAGCCTGTATTTACAAGAAAGTGAGTGGGAGCTCTATAACATTTCTAATATTATATGTGGATGACATATTGTTGATTGGAAATGATTTAGAATTTCTGGATAGCATAAAAGGATACTTGAATAAGAGTTTTTCAATGAAAGACCTCGGTGAAGCTGCTTATATATTGGGCATCAAGATCTATAGAGATAGATCAAGATGCTTGATAGGACTTTCACAAAAGCACATACCTTGATAAAAGTTTTAAAGAAGTTCCAAATGGATTAGCCAAAGAAAGGGTTCTTGCCTGTGTTACAAGGTGTGAAGTTGAGTCAGACTCAATGCCCGACCACTGCAGAAGATAGAGAGAAAATGAAAGTCATTCCCTATGCCTCAGCCATAGGTTCTATCATGTATGCTATGCTGTGTACCAAACCTGATGTGTGTCTTGCTATAAGTTTAGCAGGGAGGTACCAAAGTAATCCAGGAGTGGATCACTGGACAGTGGTCAAGAACATCTTGAAGTACCTGAAAAGGACTAGGGATATGTTTCTTGTTTATGCAGGTGACAAAGAGCTTGTCGTAAGTGGTTACGTTGACGCTAGCTTTGACATTGATCCGGATGATTCTAAATCACAATCCGGATACGTATTTTTATTGAATGATGGAGCTGTCAGTTGGTGCAGTTCCAAGCAGAGCGTCGTGGTGAGATCTACGTGTGAAGCGGAGTACATAGCTACTTCGGAAGCAGCAAATGAAGGAGTTTGGATGAAGGAGTTCATATCCAATCTAGGTGTAATACCTAGTGCATCGGGTCCAATGAAAATCTTTTGTGACAATACTGGAGCAATTGCCTTGGCGAAGGAATCCAGATTTCACAAAAAAACCAAACACATCAAGAGACGCTTCAACTCCATCCAAGATTTGGTCAAGGAGGGAGACATAGAGATTTGCAAAATACATACGGATTTGAATGTTGCAGACTTGTAACTAAGCCTCTTCCACGAGCAAAACATGATCAGCACCAAGACTCCATGGGTGTTAGATTCATTACAATGTAATCTAGATTATTGACTCTAGTGCAAGTGGGAGACTGAAGGAAATATGCCCTAGAGGCAATAATAAAGTTGTTATTTTATATTTCATTATTCATGATAAATGTTTATTATTCATGCTAGTATTATATTAACCGGAAACTTGATACATGTGTGAATACATAGATAAAACATCGTGTCCCTAGTATGCCTCTACTAGACTAGCTCGTTGATCAAAGTTGGTTAAGTTTCCTAGCCATGGACATGAGTTGTCATTTGATGAACGGGATCACATCATTATGTGATGGACAAGACCCATATATTAGCTTAGCATAATGATCGTTCAATTTTATTGCTACTGCTTTCTTTGTGTCATATATATATTCCTCTGACTATGAGATTATGTAACTCCTGGACACCGAAGGAATGCCTTTTGTGCTATCAAACATCACAATGTAACTGGGTGATTATAAAGATGCTCTACAGGTATCTCTGAAGGTGTTTGTTGGGTTGACATAGATCGAGATTAGGATTTTTCACTCCGAGTATCAGAGAGGTATCTCTAGGCCCTCTCGGTAATGCACATCATATGAAGCCTTGCAAACAATGTGACTAATGAGTTAGTTGCGGGATGATGCACTACGGAACGAGTAAATAGACTTGCCGGTAACGAGATTGAACTACGTATGAAGATACCGATGATCGAATCTCAGGCAAGTAACATACCGATGACAAAGGGAATAACGTATGTTGACATTGCAGTTCAACCAATAAAGATCTTTGTAGAATATGTATGAACCAATATGAGCATCCAGGTTCCGCTATTGGTTATTGACCGGAGAGGTGTCTCGGTCATGTCTACATAGTTCTCGAACCCATAGGGTCCGCACGCTTAACGTTCGATGGCGATATGTATTATATGAGTTATGTGTTTTGGTGACCGAAGGTTGTTTAGAGTCCCGGATGAGATCACGGACATGACCAGGAGTATCGAAATGGTCGAGAGGTAAAGATTGATATATTGGAAGGTTATATTCGGACACCGGAATAGTTCCGGAGTGGTTCAGGTATTTTCCGGAGTACCGAGGGGTTACCGGAACTCCCCGGGAAAGTTAATGGGCCATATGGGCCATAGGGGAGTGGAGAGGCAGGCCACGAGGAGGTGGCGCCCTCCCCCATGGTGAGTCCAAATTGGACTAGGGGAGGGGGCGCCCCCCCCCTTCCCTCTCCCTCTCCCTCTCTTTCCCTCTTCCCTCTCCGTTGGAAAGGAAGGGGGCAACTCGGACTTGGAGTCCTAGTAGGACCCCCCCATGGCGCACCCTAGGGCCAGCCTCCTCCTCTCTCATCCTTTATATACAGGGGCAGGGGGGCACCCCAAAGCACATCAATTGTTTCTTAGCCGTGTGTGGTGCCCCCCTCCACTGTTTACTCCTCCGGTCATATTGTTGTAGTGCTTAGGCGAAGCCCTGCGCGGATCACATCACCATCACCGCCACCACGCCGTTGTGTTGACGGAACTCATCTACTCCTTTGTACCTCTACTGGATCAAGAGTTCGAGGGACGTCATCGAGCTGAATGTGTGCAGGACTCGGAGGTGTCGTACGTTCGGTGCTTGATCGGTTGAATCGAGAACACGTTCGACTACATCAACCGCGTTAAGCTAACGCTTCCGCTTACGGTCTACGAGTGTACGTGGACACACTCTCCCTCTCTGTTGCTATGCATCTCCTAGATAGATCTTGCGTGACCGTAGGATTTTTTTTCAAATTGCATGCTACGTTTCCCAACACGTCTCCAATGTATCTATAATTTTTTATTGTTCCATGCTATTATATTATCTGTTTTGGATGTTCTATATGCATTAATATGCTATTTTATATTATTTTTGGGACTAACCTATTAACCTAGAGCCCAGTGCCAGGTTTTGTTTTTTCCTTGTTTTTGAGTTTTACAGAAAAGGAATATCAAACGGAGTCCAAATAGAATAAAACTTGCACGATGATTTTTCTTGGACCAGAAGACATCCATGGAACATGGAGGCCAAGTCGGAAGAGTCCCGAGGGCTCCAAAAGCCCCCAGGAGTCCACCGAACTCCCTCTCAGCTCTATAAATCCTCAGATATTCCCCCAATATCAGAAGCATCCACAAAAATACTTTTCCGCCGCCGCAAGCCTCTTTTCTAGTGAGATCCATCTTGGGGCCTTTTCTGGCTATCTGCAGAAGGGGGGTTCAGTCATGGAGGGCATCTACATCAACTCCATTGCCCTACCAATGAAGCGTGAGTAGTTTACGATAGACCTACGGGTCCATAGCTAGTAGCTAGATGGCTTCTTCTCTCTCTATGATCTTCAATACCATGTTCTCCTCAATGTTCTTGGAGTTCTATCCTATGTAATATTCTTTTGTGGTGTGTTTGTCGAGATCCGATGACTTGTGGATTTATGATCAGATTATCTACGAATATTATTTGAATCTTCTCTGAATTCGTATATGCATGATTAAATATCTTTGTATTTCTCTTTGAATTATTGATTTAGTTTGGCCGACTAGATTGATTCTTCTTGCAATGGGAGAGGTGCTTAGTTTTGGGTTAAATCTTACGGTGTCCTCACCCAGTGACAAAGTAGGGGTAGAGAGGCACGTATTGTATTGTTGCCATCAATGGTAAAAAGATGGGGTTTATATCATATTGCTTGAGCTTATCCCTCTACATCATGTCATCATACTTAAAGCATTACTCTGTTCTTATGA
The DNA here is from genome assembly GCF_018294505.1 of Triticum aestivum. NCBI lineage: Eukaryota > Viridiplantae > Streptophyta > Magnoliopsida > Poales > Poaceae > Triticum > Triticum aestivum. Next base: position 554,264,472 of record NC_057813.1, read on the forward strand.
ACTTAATACTCTAGATGCATGCTGGATAGCGGTCGATGTGTGGAGTAATAGTAGTAGATGCAGAATCGTTTCGGTCTACTTGACACGGACGTGATGCCTATATTTATAATCATTGCCTTGGGTATCGTCATAACTTTGCGGTTTTCTATCAATTGCTCGACAGTAATTTGTTCACCCACCGTATGTTTTCTTTCAAGGGAGAAGCCTCTAGTGAAACCTATGGCCCTCGGGTTTATTTACCATCATATATTTTCAGATCTATAAAACCAAAAATATCTCGCTGCAATTTATTCACTTTTAGTTTGTTTTACGTTTAGTAACCTTTTATATCTATCTCTATCAGATCTCGTCCTTGCAAGTGACCGTGAAGGGGTTGACAACCCCTTTATCGCATTGGGTGCAAGTGTTTGATTGCTTGTGCAGGTGCATAGATTGGGGACTTGTTCGTATCTCCTACTGGATTGATACCTTGGTTCTCAAAACTGAGGGAAATACTTATCTCTACTTTGTTACATCACCCTTTCCTCTTCAAGGGAAGAACCAACGCAAGCTCAAGAAGTAGCAATGCCCAACTCTTGTTAATTACAAATTGCTGGGGGAAACTCTAACATATAGACTACTACTTGGTGCAAAGATTGGGATAATATACATGATCACCTTAAATCAAATTTGGAGAGATCTTGTTCTAGCATCACTAGTGACCTCTGGAAACCCAATTCTAAGCTAGCTCTACGTGTCAAAGCTCTATTATAACAGAAACCCAAGTTAGCTCTACATGTCAAAGCTCTCTTATTACAGATCAAGAAGTAACCTTTCTCAACCAAGTCCGGAAAGACAAAGCAATGCACCCAAGGGGGATTTTTTTTGCTTGGAGGCTTATTATGACAAAAAATTTGCAATAGGTATGAGAGTTTCCAGATTTTCAAAATATATTAATAAAAATTGTTGCAGATGTGGTCAAGAAGAATCAAATGTGGATCTCTTATTTCTCTGTTATTTCTCAAGAATGATTTGGTTCTACTTTGGTTTGAAAAATGATAGGCTAAAAATCACAATTTTTACCCTACTGATATTATCCTAAAAATCTTATATATGATGCATTCAGAGATAAACTTAATCACTACTTATACTCTACTTTGTAACATTTGGAAAGCTAGTAATGATCTCCTTTTGAAGAAGAAAACTTGGAGTCATATGCAGGTAATCCATGCTACAAAGGCAATGCTAAATGCAGGTTATTTGGGAATTGGGAAGAGTACCACACACTTCCTGCTCTTAACCTATCCAAATCCTCCCCAAATGCAAATTGTTTTGTTTTGCCTGCAGCTCTTAAAGTATATGTTAATGTAGCTTTTAATCCTAAGGAGACAATAAATGAAGCTTTTCTTGGAGTATTTATAAGGAATGAGCTCAGTGTCCATACAATATTTGTACAAGTTACCTCCACTAGAGTGTATTCTGTTTTACAGGCCGAAGCATTGGGACTTCTCTTGGCGGCCGTGATTGTGAAAGAATTAAATTTGAATTCGATTCTATTCTCTCTGATTGACGGAATCTAGTAGAAGCGGTGGAACCCAAGGACTTAATCCAATAACCAAGGAATTGAAGGATTAGGCCAATCTTAGATGAGTTCTTCAACATCATCTCCGACATTGAATCTTCTAGGATCAAGCACATTCAGAGAATCCAAAATACCCTAGTTCATTCTCTTGCAAATAAATATTCCTTGAATAAATCTACTTCTCCTTGCAACTTCCTTTGCAGCAAGGCTGCTAGATGTAACTATAAAATGGCTTTTCAAGCCATCTCTCTTCCTATGGGAAAACTATTATATGTACACCTTTTAGGTTGTTAATAAATAAAATTATGTGTTTCCAGAAAAACCAACAAGCAGAAGGACACAAACCAAACCAACCTGGTAGTCGCGAGACGAAAGACATCAGCAATCTGGTCTAGCCAAAAAAATGAGCGTAGGTTCATTCAAGCGAAATCATTCGTAAAGAGCACGGAAAGTTGGTGCATGCGCCAACATGACCAACAAGCAAAACAAGTCATAATCTTTCCCATCTAGCTAAGTGGTGAGAGGAACAATCCCATCTGAATGAACGAAGATTGGAGCAACAACCTTGATTGATGGAGACGTTGAAGGAAATGTAGTCGTGCCAACCACGACAAAGGGGGTGAAGGTGGCTGCAAATACAGAATCCGACACACACACCAGCAATGGTTTGGAGGAGCATCAATTGGAAGTTGACCCATTTTTGTCAATGCTAAAGTTGGCCCATCAGACATAGACTCCTCGAGCGCAAGAGTTTGGGCAGAATCCCTCAAAGCAAAACACGATGTTGAAAACTTGGTCCGGTTGGTCATGGGCTCCTCTAACACTCCTGACCCACAAGTATAGGGAGACAATCGTAGTCCTTCGATAAGTAAGATTATCGAACCCAACGAGGAGCAGAAGGAAATGACAAGCGGTTTTCAGCAATGTATTATCTTCAAGTACTGAAAGTGGCAGTAACAAATAGTTTTTTTGGCTAATTCACAACAAGTAGCAAGTAACAATAGTAACAGAAGTGTAGCAAGGTGGCCAATTGTTTTTATAGCAAAGGACAAGCCATAAATTTCTCTTATATTAAGCAAAGCATTCTCGAGGACACATGGAAATTCTTGTCTAGTCACGTTCATCATGTTTAGTTGATTCGTGTTCACTAGTTTGATAATTTGATACGTGAGTGGACTAGTGCTAGGGTGATGTTCTTACTTGAACAAGAAACCCTCTTATGATTACCCCCTCTCACAAGCATCCACAACTACGAAAGAAGAATTAAGATAAATCAAACTATAGCAGGAAACATATGGATTCAAATCAGCCCCTTACGAAATAACACATAAACTAGGGTTTAAACTTCTGTCACTCTCACAACCCATCATCAACTTATTACTCCCCTATGACTTCCCCTAGGCCCAAACATGGTGAAGTATCATGTAGTCTATGTTCACACGACACCACCAGAGGAAGAACAACATACATATCATCAAAATATAGAACGAGTACCAACTTCACATGATTATTTATAACAAGACTTCTCACATGTCCTTAGTAACTACTCACCAATCATATCATGTTCAAGATCAGTGGTGTATTGGATATGATTAAGGATCTAAACATATAATCTTCCACCAAATAAACCAACTAGCATCAACTACAAGATCTAATCAACACTACTAGTAACCCACATGTACCAATCTGAGCTTTTAAGACAAAGATTGAATACAAGAGATGAACTAGGGTTTAAGACGAGATGGTGCTAGTAGATGTTGATGAAGATTGGTCCTCCCACGGTGAGTGGATCGTTGGTGATGTCGATGGCTTCCATTTCCCCCTTTCGGAGGAAAATATCCCCGACGGAATCGCTCCGCCAGAGAGCAAAAGTGCTCCTGCTCAGGTTCCGCCTTGAGACGGCGGCACTTCGTCCCGAAAGTTTTCTCTTCATTTTTTTCTAGGGCTAATGGCATCATATAGGAGAAGGGGAGCCACACAGGCCTGCTCGTGTGCCCACAAGATTGGGTGGGGCGCCCCTGGTGGTTCTTCTTCCAGTATTTTTTATTAAATCCAAAATAAATCTTCATAAATTTTTAGGTTATTTGAAGTTCTAGAGAATAGCTATCTCTGTTGTAGCTTTTCCAGGTCCAGAATTCCAGCTGCTGGCAATTTCCGTCTTCATGTGAAACTTGCAAAATAAGAGATAAAAATCATTAGAATTGCCTTATGAAATGAAATATTGACCCAAAAAATTATAAACAATAATAGAAAAACATGATACAAAATGGATGTATCAAAGCACGAGCGTTCTCGGATAAGCCTTCAAAGCAATACATGCCGCTGGCGTCGACGACAGTCCTCAAGTCAAAGAGAACGAGACCTCGCCTTGCATCATGAATGCTAGGACGATGTCTAGCTCCCCGTCTCCGTGGGAAAAGAGGAAGCAAGGTGAAGCGCGCACCAGCTCCTGGGGTAAGTATGATAAGTGGGCCGACACATATAGGCTCCTTTCATCGGTTTTAGGAAGCATCTAGAAGATTTCTGTTCATTTTTCTTTTATAGTTTTTTATCGGTTACTTTTAATTTGGGTTGTTTCCTGTTTTTGTCTTTTTATTCCTAAAAAATAACCACGGACATTTTCTAAAATTGGAAACTTTTTTGTATCCACAATCTTCTTTAATTCATGAATGTTTTTGTAAATTTGAGAACTTTTCTTGAATTCAACAAAAATTTAGAAGTACAAAAAAAACTGGCACGATTTTCCCTATTTTTACAGCAAACTAACAATTTTCTTAGACAATAGAGCAAACTAAGATGCAACAGTATAACAAGACGACAAAACCCAGCGAATAGCCTGCCGAAGCGAGCGAGAGGGGACTGACTTCAGGATGAGATTAATGGGCTGCATCATATGGGTGACCCCTATGCGGTTTGGGCTTTCAAACCTTTTATTCATGCATGTATTGAGAAAATTATGGAATTACTCTAAAAAATAAAAATTATGAAATGTGAATGTTTATAGAGAGATGAAACATTGATTTATCATAACTAGCAAAAGAGCATGTGGGTTGCAACGGGAGAGAAAAATAACACACACTCTTAACCCAACAACCATCATTCAAGACCATAATAGGTCCATCTCCTTTATTTTAGCGAGGCATCACATTTTTGTTGCTTCTTATCCTCTTTCTCACCCTCGCCGGTGATGGCCTCAGTGTTCACACAAACCAAAACGTGTTTGAATGTGATTAATCCTAAGGCGTCTCTCTCTCTCTCCTCCCTCTCCCTCTCGCTTTCTCTTACTCTTGCGATGAGAAATTTTTTGTCTTCATCTGCAAGGTTTATCAGAGGTATCATGGGTAGTTATTGATGTTTTCTTTTCCCTGTATGGTTTTAGTTGATATTTACTTGCAATCCAGATCACTGTACGAAAGAAAAATGGATCGTGCGCTATAGATTATAAGTCTGCTTCCAAAATAAAACAATATTTAACATGTAAAAATAATATCATATTAAGATTCTACACATTTTCTATTCAAAATTCATACATAACATGTTAAAATCGAAGTTACAGTTTAAAAGATACGAATAATTAAAAAAGTATTTGTTTGGCTTAAATATGATCCACGGATGAATTATCTAAAAGGTTAGGATTTTTCAAAAAATACAAAATAACAGTTCGGGGTTGTGACTTAAGTTCGGACTGCGGGTTGATTTCAAGGAAACACATGGACTTTTTTGCAAAAAGTGCGACGGATGCGCAGTTCATGGTTTATTATTATTATTAGCAAAAGAGCATGTGCGTTGCAACTGAAGAGTAAATACCACACGTTCTTAACCCAATAACCATGACTCAAGACCCTAATGTGTTCACGTCCTTTATTTTCACATGGCATCACGTTTGTGTTGTTGATGGTGGTCTCAGTGCTCACACAACGAAAACGTGTTTGAATGCAGTCAGTTCTAAGGCGTCTCTCTCTCGCGCATACTCGCTCAAAATAAAATGAGAAATATGTTCTTTTTCCCCACGAGGTTTTTCACAGGTGTGCATGCGTAGTTATCGATGTTTTCTTTCCTCTATCAGTAAGAAAGAAAAACGGATCGTACACTATAGATTAAGTTCACACTAAAATAATATTTTATAAATATTTAACAGCTAAAATAGCATCATATTTAGATTCTACACATTTTTCTAATCAAGTTTCATATATAACATGTTAAAATCGGAGTTACGGTTTAAAATATATTGATAATTTTGTTTTAGATAAATTGTGGATTGATTAACCAAAAAGTCAGGGGGTTTTATGCTAAACAAAAAAACGATTCAGTTGACTTAAATATGGACGGCGGGTTGATTACCTAAAATATCAGGGGGTTTTCTGAAAAATGCAAAAAGACGGTTTGGGAGTGACTTAAACGATGTACCACGGATTTATTTTACAAAAAATAGAGGGGCTTTTTTGCGAAATATACGACGGACGACCAGAAATCCAATTTGCTTTATTATTAGGTAAAGATTAGGTAGAGAATAGCATTTGCCACGGATCATTTGTGCTGCTATTTTTTAGACAAGGTGCCGTGTTAAAAAAAATTAGAGTACATATGTATGATTTTTTTTTTGCAACGCATGAGCATAATTTCTAGTGTAATACTATTATAGCAAATGCGAAAGTCAATAGTGTCACGGAAAGTATATTTAGATGACTCCTGCCCCCCTACCAAGCAGTCAGCTTGGCAAGCTACCGACAGAAAAAAAAACAATCAATAATTACTGCTGCCCCTTTTTTTGAACAAAAAGCAAAGGACTACGAATCAAACAAGAAAGAGATCGTGGAATCTCCGCAAAAGGAGAAAACAAATCGCGCGACGTTTGCCTATCAGTGCTTTCCGCTGATGATTGAATCATGTGATATCTCGTCATTTTTTTCATTATTATTATCCCCGGACGGCCAGGCGGTCCATGCGCCTCCCCTTTTTTGCAGAAAGTCTGCCGAAGAGTTTGTTTGAGCCCAGAGCCCAACAGTCGCCAGACTCTGCCTGTCTTTCATTTCACCTGATGATGGTGATGATTCCCCACATGATTAGACGTGCCATTTGCTTAGCACATGGCCGTGAAGTATACAGAAAAAAAGTTCACTGCTGGTTTAAGTACACTGTGCATCCCGAGCGCTTCTTTTTTCTGAGGCAATCCGGAGAGCTAGTATCTGGCGCTTCAGGCGCCCGAAATCGGAGATGGCGCTCGCGCTCACTCGCCTTGGCTGAGGCCCAGTAAGTCTTCCCTCGCTCAGTCTCGGTTGTTTGCATGGGGCTTCCTCGATTGCTTTGTAGGATAATTTGGTCTAGTCTCTACCTAATAATAAAGCAAATTAGGTTTCCGCCGTCCGTCATGCACTTTTGCAGAAAACCCTCTGCATTTTTCATGAATTAACCCGCAGTACACAATTAAGTCATAACCGAACCGTTACTTTACATTTTTACGGAAACCCCCTGACGTATTAGATAATTCACCCGCCGATTATATATAAGTCAAACAAATGTTTTTCTAAATTATTAATATCTTTTAAACCGTAACTCCGATTTTAACATGTTATATATGAAAATTGATTAGAAAAATGTGTAGAATCTAAATATGATGTTATTTTGTTTGTTAAATATTTTTTAAATATCATTTTGGAAGATATTTAAGTCAAACAAATATTTTTCTTAATTACCCATATCTATTAAATCATAACTCCAATTTTAACATGTTATATATGAAATTTGAATAGAAAAATATGTAGAATTTGAATATGATGTTATTTTTACCTATTAAATATTTTCAAATATTATTTTAAAAGCAAACTTGTAACCTATAGGGCACGTCCGTTTTTCTTTCGTACCACGATGATCTGGATTGCAAATAAACAACCACTAAAATCATAAAGAGACAAAAGAAAACATTGATAACCACACATGAGCACCTCTGAAAAAACTGGCAGGGGAAAAACAACATTCAAACACACTTTGGTTTGTGTGAACACTGAGGCCACTGAGGGTGAGAAGGAGGATAAGCGGCAACATAAAAATGATGCCTCGCTAAAATAAAGTGCATGAACATATTATGGCTATTGGGTTAAGAGCGTGTGTTATTTTTTTTCTCCCGCTGCAACGCACGGGCTCTTTTGCTAGTAAGTCATAAACCAAAAACAGCTACAGGTATAGCAAATAAAATCAAATTCTGGATTTTCAACAGAGTTGGCCAAATTCGTAAATTACAAAAATTAAAAAAATTCAAGAATTTGGGGTTTTGTTGGAAAAGTTAAAAAAAATATGTATTTAACATATGGTCTTGAATTTGAAAAGAGTTGATGCATTAAGAAAAAGTTCAAGGTTATGGAAAAAAGATCAAAATTCGAAAAGTTCACGAATTCAAAGAATTCATAAATTTTAAAAATAAATTTCAAAAAAATATAATATTCATAAAAAAGGTTCATGAATTGAAAATAGTTCATAGATTTGAAAAAGTTCACAAATTTTGCAATAAGTTCAGGGATTTTGAGGATTCAAAATTTTCATAGGTCTGAAGAAGTTCACAGGTTTTAAAAAATACTGATGAATATTTAAAAATTTTGCGCATTTAAAAAAGGGAAAAGCTTACCGTCATCCGGCGGATCATAGTGGCCACGTCCGCCACCTCGACTGCATGACACGCGTCCTTGTGTATCGTCCTTTAACGAACACACTTTCGAAACAGAGGCTATGTTTCAGAAACAAATGCGGTGTTGCAATGGTCTACGACGAGTCTAGTTTTGCAACAAAACCTCTATAGCGGAATTTTTCTGCAACAAGACCACGGTTGCAGAAAAAATTGCAACAAAACCCTAGTTGCAATTTTTTTTTGCAGCAAAACAGTTGTTGCAAAAAAATAATTCTACAACAAGACCTGTGTTGCAGTTCTGGAGGTGCGCTCAGCTCGCTTGATGCGGAAAATCCGACGGCTGGCGAGCCGACTGATCTTTTAAAGATATCAACCGGCGGACGTGTAGCACGCCCCTTTAAAAACGTTCATGAAACTTAAAAAAGTTCAAGAATTGGGAAAAGGTACAAATTTGAAAATAGTTCATAAAAATTTAAAAATAGAAAGAAACACAAAAATATAAATAAATAAATAAATAAATGAACAGCATAGAAAACCAGAGGGAAAATAAAAAAATGGCTAGAAGCATCGTTCTTACACGGACCGGGCGCCATCATTTACGAAACGTATGTGGGCGCCATGTACGAAGTAAACAGCGCTTAAGGTGCTGAATAGAATACACTGTGCATGCCAAGATACTCAAAGTGCATTACCCACATTCTTTCTTGGTGTTGGTGTGCATGGGCCACAAGGCTATACGTCGCCCATACTGATTCTCCCGAGGCCAGCCCTGCTCGCTGCTCTTGGGTCCGCCCGGAAAGGGACACGTTGAAGAATAGTTTGCACTACTCTGTTTTGTTTTTACGTGTTTTAATGTTTGCTTTCTTCCTTCATTGGTCTTCTTTGTTTCCTTCTTGTTTTTTATTAGTTTATTCGGGTTTTGTTCTTTATTTCCAACACATGTCTACAAGTTTTATATGAGTTTACATTTCTCATATACACTAGGAACATTTTAGTTTACATATTTAACATTTTTTAAATACTTGATTAGTATTTTTGCAAATATATGTCTTCATGGCCAATATTTTCACAAAAATGTAATTTTTTTATACATCCAAGAATTTTTTATGTATGTTCAGAATTTTTTTAATGACTTAAAAATTTTTAAAATTGTTTTTAAGGTCTTTTAACACAGGTAACATTTTTTTATGATGTGATTAATTTTCTTTGAACTATGTGATATTTTTATTACATCTGATAAATATGTTTGTTACTAAAATGTCACAAGCATTTGGTTTGAAATGCGTGAACATCTTTCTAAATGTAACCTACATTTTTTAATTTTACAAGACATTGTTTGAATGGCTTGTACATGTTATTGAAATGTGTCAACATTTTTCAAATGGTCATACATTTTTTATTTTTGTTCTGAGGTAATAAAATTTCTTGAATGGGAGAAATATTTACAAAAAGTTGAGAAAACATTTTTTACACAACATTTAAATTTTTTTATTGTGCAATAACACTTTTTAGAAAAATAATTTAATTACTTTCTCATAATATATAAATTTATTTTAAAATATTAAAAACTAAAGTAAAAACGAAATATGCAATGTTAGTGGGACATCAGCATGATGAGACCACGAGGTGACTGGGCCGGTGCAGTATCGGGTGCGACGCCACTGTCGGGCACGGCAAACCCTAAACGGCGCCCGTAGCGCCCGTTATAGCGTTAATGGTACAGGGCGCACACCCCTCCTCCGCGATGGGCCAGACCATGTTTTATTTTTTTTCTTTTGTAAAATGATGCAAAAAAACAACGTCTTGAGAAGGATTCGACCCTGCGACTCGGGGTTACAGCACAGCACTCGCTCGCCACCCGCGCAAGTTGAGTTCTGTGATTACATAGAGCTTCTTCCCTCTTTTATTCTTCCATTCTTTCTTTTCTGTTTCTTTTTTTTTGTTTTTCTTTTCATTTCTTCCTTTTTCTTTTTAGTATTCATTTTCTTTTTTAGTCTTCTTTCTTCTTTTTCTTTTTCTAATTCGATATAAAAAGTTCACCGGATTTATGAACGTTTTTTCACATTCGATGAACTTTTTTCAAAATTGGTGAACTTTTTCTCAAATTCAATGAACTTTTTTCCAATTCGATGACATTTTATCAAAACCGGTGAACTATTTTCACATTTGATGAACTTTTTTTCAAATTTGGGTGAACTCTTTTTTGAAGTCGATGAACTTTTTCCAAATTCAATGAACTTCTTGTCAAATTTGGGGAACTCTTTTTTTAAGTCGATGAACTTTTTCCAAATTCAATGAACTTTTTTTCAAGTTTGATAAACTTTTTCTCAGGTTTGTGAACCTTTTTCAAAACTAATGAACTTTTTTTGAAGTCGGTGAACTTTTTAAAATTTGATGAACTATTTACGAATTGGATGAACTATTTTCAATATCCAAAATATGTTCAGATTTTTCGAAATTCGTTTGACTTTTCAGAAAATGTTTTTCGAAATTCCAAATTTTGTTCATGTTTCAAAAATAGTTCTGAATTCCAATTTTTTGTTAACTGTATTGAAGAAAAATGTTCATCATACATTGAAAAAAATGTTCAGTGTGTATAAAAAAATGTTCATCATGTATAGAAATTTTGTTCAGCATGCATTCAAAAGGAGTTCATCGTATTTAAAAAAAGTTCTATGTGTATTTGAATATTGTTCACCATATATTGAAAAAATATTCAGTGTGTATAAAAAATGTTCATCGTGTAGAGAAATTTTGTTCAGCATGTATTTAAAAAAATTTCAGCATATTTTTAAAAAATGTTCTGTATTTCTTTGAATAATGTTCACCCTATACTAAGAAAATATTCAATGTGTATTCAGAACTATTTTTGAATATGCGGATTTTTTTTGCATGCTCAAGAACTCCATCCGTAATATTTGAACATATTTTCAATAATTGAAATGTATAAATGCCACAGTGTATTGTGCAATAAATAGCATGTCTATTTTCTATTTATTTAAAGTTTCGTGGTGTGAATATCCGCTAGCAGTTAGCTATTGCAGTGGCTAGCCTCACCGTGTATAAGTTGGGTGGGCGCGAGGTCGAATCCCGTTGGGGAGGTATTTTTGGCTGTCATTTTTCGTGTTGCTTTTGTTGCGTGATTGTGGGCCGGCCCATCCAGCCGCTGCTGCGGGCGCCAGATCCCTTGCGCGGCGCTGAAGGCGCCCTATAGGAGGTCCCGTCGGGCACGCCCCCTATGCCTTGCTTGAAGCGAAATAGTAGGGCATCTCGCTTCAGAAAGAAGCCCGATTAGCCCGGCCCACCGCGGACACAGGCCTTCAGTGCTTTCTTCCTCTATTTCTGCTTCCACAATTTTTTTGTTCGTTGTTTTATTTTATTATTTTACTTTGCTTGTATTTCGAATATTATGAACACATCTATTTTAAAAATTACTTTATATATAAAAGATAAAAAACGTTAATCATGCATTTAAAATATTAAATATGCATAGAAAAATGTTTCTGAGGCATACATAAAATGTACAGTGCGTATGGAAAAAGTAGAAATCCAAAAATACAAGTTTACTTTTTCACGTTAGTCATGCTTTTAAAAAAAATTTAAAAGCGCATAGATTTTTTTTCAATGTATAAAAAATAGTACTTTAGGTAAAGCAATGTAAGTTTTGAAAATATTATTAAATGTTTTGGATAATATTAAACGTGTATATATAATGTTTGTGACGTATTAAAAAAATATAAAATGAAAAAGTAGACAAAAATTATGGGTTTTATTAAAATGTAATCATCTATTTAAAAATGTTAAAACACACATATATGAAATGTTTTTTATGTATACAAAAAATGTATAATATTTATCTAAAAAATGTTAATCATGTAGTTCCAAATGTTAAACGTGTATATGAAAAATGTTATTGGTGTATATGAAAAATTATATTGCGTATGTAAAAAGTAGACATAATAATATAAGTTTTCAAAAATGTTAATCACGTATTTGAAGAATGTTAAGCATGCATATAAAAAAATGTTCCTCATGTATACAAAAAATGTACAAAGAAAACAAAGAAAATTGAAAAGCAAAACAAGAAAGAAACAGAAAGAGACAAAGAAAAACAAAGGAAAGAAAGAAATGGAACCAAAAATCCCAATAAGAGTGAAAAGAAACAAAGAAAGAAGAAACCGGTAAAAACTGTGAAAAATGAATGAAAAGGATGAAAAGAAACAATGTAGGGGAAAATGAAACCGATAGATAAAAAAATAGAAAGAACCCGTACGTAGAACGAACGAGAGCGACCGCGCTAATGAGCCTTCCCATACGCACGAGCCCTTTATGTGAGATGGACGCTAGGGTCAGCAGTCGGGGTCAACCCGGCAATCCAACCCATGGGCGGCCGCCCCCATGCGCATCTGACCCTAATGGATAGGGTATGGGTTGCTATCTTCACCCATGGGTAAACTCGATGGGTAACCCGATTAGTTATGGGTAGGGTATGGGCAGAAGGTAATGCCCGTGGGTCGCCCAATGGGTCGCCCGATTAACTGACATGTGGGCCCTAAATGTTAGTCAAATTAATGATCCAGTTCACTCAGCCACACCCCGACCCAGCCCAATTCACATACCCATAGGCTCATAGCGCTGGAGTGATCAGCCCACAACAAACCAATTAAATGCTGGATATGAAGCCCATGTACCTCAGCACTTAGCAACTCATGTCCTGTTAGCTTGTTGGGCTTCCAAAGCCATATAAGCCCATATAGCTTTTGTAATGCATGGCTGCCTTGTGTGCATGGCTAGAGGCAGCTTATTTAGTACCACCTCGCCGAGGGAAGCACACTGGAGGTGGAGCTCTGCCTATAAAAGAACTTGATGTTGTTGCTGTAAGCATTCGTTCGGAAGTGCCTAGCAACCTCAGCAAGACGTAGGACACACTGGCCTAATAAAAATATTACTACATGCATGCCCGATGGGTAACCCACTGGGTCGGGTTACCCGATGGGTATGGGTCTGCTCCTATGCCCATGGGTAGGGTCATGGGCGAAGAGGTAGACCCATTTACTTATAGAGCATGGGTCTGGTAGAGGTCGACCCGACCAAACCCGACCCGACTGCCAGGTTGAGTCGGGGGTGTTTGACAATTGACATATTGTCGAACACCTAGGGACTCAATGACAAGAGGCTCGGCAGCAGAAGGCAGGGCAACATTGGGGAGATTGCGGATGAGTAGCCGGAGATGGGGGGGGGGGGGGGGGGGGGAGGAGATTGGGCGCTAAAAATGGGTCCACGGCGGAGGGAAGAGCGAGCAAAAGAGACATGAAGTATATGATAACACGAGGGCTCGGGGGAGAGGAAATTTCCCTTGCACCTAAAATTAGGAATATATAGAGGGCATTGCAAAGTGCCTCCCCTTTCCTCTAAATCGAAAGGTTGTATTTTTTTTAGGTGTCACTTTTTAGAAAATAGCGATGGAGGTGCTATATGAACCCCATAATAGTGGTGAAGTCTTTATCTTGATATATATATTTTTTGTAAGTGAGGGGTATACGGCAGAAGAATGACCGCACAAATGAATCTGGGGGGTGGGAGGCCTGGACACGTCAGCATTAATCACCCCTGCCAACATACTGATGCAGCCATGAATGCTAATGTAGTGTCAAGAGCAAATCTTTTCCGTGGTCAGCGTAACTAATTAAACCGATAGCGATGCATCTGGACGAGGGTTCACAAGATCGAGATTCAGATGAACCCGGTGCAGTTCGGCATATACAGTCAATAAATTAGGATCGTATATGCGCGCACGCTTCATCAGTCCTCTAAAAAGAAGTCGAGCATCTATAGGCAGCCAACCGCTCACTTTTTATCAGGAAAGGTTCTCCGCCTCACTGCTGTTTGTTGGTGTCCTCGGAAGATCCTCGATTTACTCTGAGCTGCAGGTCGTCTCGTCGTCCATGGAGGAGGCCAAGAGGAGGCCGCGCGGCGTGCTGGACCTGGAGGCTCAGTTCGCCTTCTTCCGTTCGCAGCACCGGCACCCGGTCAACGCCGCCGCGCACGCGCTGCTCGCGGGCCCCATCCTCTTCGGCAACCTGCTCATCCTCTACTTCCTGCCCCTGCCCTCCCCGCTCGACCCGGCCCTCGCCCTCTCCCTCGCCTACGCCGCCTCCTACCTCGCCGTCGACCGCCGCGCCGGGGCCCTCGCCGCGCTCCTCCTCCTCGGCGCCTGGGCCGCCAGCCGCGCCCTCGCCGCCCGGCTCGGCTTCGCGCTCGCGTGGAAGGTCGTGCTGGCCACGGAGCTCTTCTGCTGGACCTGGCAGTTCCTCGGCCATGGACTCTTCGAGGTAACGTCTGATTTGTTCCCTGAACCTCCGCCACGTTCCTGGTCACAGGCGACCTGACATCAATTGCTGATTTTTGCTTGCTGAATATGCTTCTTCTTGCAGCAGAAAGGCCCAACGGTGAGTGAACTTCCGGCGGTGTTCCTGATGGAGCCATTCCTCATCCTACTGCAGGTAAACGTCAATTCATCCTCTGAATCTTCAAGATAAACACAAATCATGTGCGCATATGAATGTAGCAAAGATGACATAATCAATCTACTAGAGATTGAATGGACATGGAATTCTTAACAACAGTTTTAAGTTGTGCACAGATACTCAACAAGCTGTTTGGCTACGAGCCATACCCTGGATTCAGCAAGAACGTGGATAAGAAGATGGAGGCCGATCTCAGGGAGAGCAGAGAGCTCGAGCAGAGGAAGATCAACTAATTGGAAATGCTCAGGTTGATTCATATATAAGTAGCAAAGTGTGTGTGCCTACCATTTGTGATGTTTATGCATGCTGTCTTAGATATTTGTAGAATAAAATGAACAGCCGAACTTTCTGTACACGATGATATTGCCTTATTGAAGCTTCTTCTCCCAGTCGCCGGGAAGAAGATGCGTCCTGGCTGCAGGTTTGCAGCTCCAAATTTCACTCGCTGAATACTCTGCTAGACATTTCATCAAACGCCTCACGGGGAAGCATAGCTGCAACTGTATCCGGCTGGAAACATCCTTCTCTGAATGCTTTGCTAGACATTTCATCTAACACCCCATGGGCAAGCATAGCTGTATCGGATCTGCCGTGATGTCTTGCCAAACCAGCAGATGCACGAATGGGCCAGCCGGCCTCGGACCGAAGATATTGCCCCTGACTATACCTGGCCATGGGAAACCCGGCCCGGCCCGCCCGATCCAACCGTTTTTGTCTACGGCCGGACCTGGGCCTAAATTTTGAGCCCAAAGGCAGGGCCGAGCTTGGGCTTGGCATATTTGCGTTTTAGGAAATAGGCCTGGCCTGAGGCCCGATGGGCTTTTCCTCTGATGGGATGGGCCTGGGCCTGAAATCTAGGCCGGATAGCTAGCCTGGGCCAGGCCGAGCCTAGGTTTTCTGCCACGGGCTTTATTAGACCTGTCCTGAAGCCTGGCCCAGCCCGACTTATGGCCAAAGTAGATCCTGACGCTAACAGAACCTGAAGCAAACTGAAGAACTGAAAGCACAAGTGTTCCCTAGGTGGTTTTGGTAATTAATGTCAATATATCTCTTGTTGGACTAACACTTTTATCTAGTATGTTTCACATAAGTTCAACAATGGAGTGACATGGACTAAAGGATGTGGGAACTTCTTCAAGATGCTAAGGACAAAGGATTGGCTCAAGCTTCAAGCTTCAAGCTTAAGACTCTTCATTTTACATTTTAGTGATCCAAGATCACATTGAGTCTATAGGAAAAGCCAATACTATCAAGGAGGGATGAGGTGTTGCTTAATGAGCCACTTGCTTCAAGTGCTTAGTGATATGCTCCAAATACCCTCAACTACTTTCCCACTTCCACACATATGTCCTAAACCTAAAGTCAAACTCGGCCCCACTGATTCTTCCTATCCGGCGCCATCGAGTTTTGATGTCTTAGCCACTGCCACAAACCCTAGGCAAATCGGTCTCACCGATAGGGATCTCGGTCTCACCGAGATGGGATTGTAATCTTTCTGTGTATGTCCATTATCAAAATCGGTCTCACCGAGTTTGAGCAATCTTTACTATCGAGATTACAATGCAAACTTTCTGGTTGACTCATTACCAAAATCGGTCCCACCGAGTTTGATAATCGGTCCAACCGAGTTTGCCTGACCAACTCTCTGGAAAGCTTATTACCAAAATCGGTCTCACCGAGTTTGCGTAATCGGTCTTACCGAGATTACGTTATGTCCTAACCCTAACCGATTCGGTCTTACCGAGTTGCATTTCGGTCCCACCGAAAATCCTAACGGTCACTAAATTTGCTGAATCGGTCTAACCGAGTTTTACAATTCGGTCCGACCGAGTTTGGCAAGTTGTGTGTAACGGTTAGATTTTGTGTGGAGGCTATATGTACCCCTCCACCTCCTCTTCATTCGTGGAGAGAGCCATCAGACTGAACCTACACTTCCAGCATCCTATTTCTGAGAGAGAACTACCTACTCATGTGTTGAGGCCAAGATATTCCATTCCTACCATATGAATCTTGATCTCTAGCCTTCCCAAGTTGCTTTCCACTCAAACCCTCTTTCCACCAGATCCAAATCCTATGAGAGAGAGTTGAGTGTTGGGGAGACTATCATTTGAAGCACAAGAGCAAGGAGTTCATCATCAACGCACCATTTGTTACTTCTTGGAGAGTGGTGTCTCCTAGATTGGCTAGGTGTCACTTGGGAGCCTCCGACAAGATTGTGGAGTTGAACCAAGGAGTTTGTAAGGGCAAGGAGATCGCCTACTTTGTGAAGATCTACCGCTAGTGAGGCAAGTCCTTCGTGGGCGACGGTCATGGTGGGATAGACAAGGTTGCTTCTTCGTTGACCCTTCGTGGGTGGAGCCCTCCGTGGACTCGCGCAACTGTTACCCTTCGTGGGTTGAAGTCTCCATCAATGTAGATGTACGATAGCACCACCTATCGGAATCACGTCAAAAACATCCGTGTCTCCAATTGCGTTTGAATCCTCCAAACCCTTTCCTTTACATTCTTGCAAGTTGCATGCTTTACTTTCCGCTGCTCATACACTCTTTGCATGCTTGCTTGATATGTGTTGTGAATGTTAAACTTGTGCCTAAACTCCACTTGAACTTTAAAAGGTTAAAAACTGCAACTTTGGTACTTAGTGTCTAATCCTCCCTCTAGACACCTCTTCTCAAGGTCCTACAAGTGGTATCAGAGCATTGATCTCCATTGCCTTGGTTTAATCACCATTAGAGGAAGATGGATGAGTCTACTTTGGGGAGTCTTAGACATAGAGTGCCTATTCTTGATGGAGAGTATTTTCATGAGTGGAAAAATGAGATGCTTGTAATTTTCAATCAATATCATTTGAAAAAGTACATTGCTAGCCCTTGTGCACCTTATGTTGACCCTATGCATCTAACCCATGATGAGTCAATTGACATGGTTAGGAATCTCAGAACTGCCGAACTTATCATTAGAGGATTTCCTAGAAACTTGATTGGATGTTTGCCTACTTTTAAGTGTGCCTACTATATGGAAATTTCTTGAGGAACGATTTCCAGATTATTCCTTAAAAAATCTAGATGAAATTCTCCATAAGTCTATTGCTTTGAGTAAGATGAATACTAGTGATCCTACGTTTGGTGATCGTCTATTTGAACTTACAAACCTTATGCGTGCCAAAGGAAATGTTGGTATTATTAGTGATATTATTTCCGAAGCTATAAAAATTCATAGACAAGATCATTGTCAAACTCACTCTAACGAATCACCCTCTCTAGGATTTGATCCACCACATGACGATGTTGAACATGGATATTATGATGAGGATGATGATAGTGACTTCGATCTTGATGATGCAATGAGACATTTTGGTCTTATGGCAAATCTTCGGGGATATATGTCAGGAGGAAAGGAATGGATTCTTGATAGTGGATGTACCGATCACATGACCAGAGATAAAGACATGTTTCATGAGCTTGCTGATAATGATAGTCCTCGAAAGTATGTCACTTTCGGTGACAACTCAAAGGGTAAGGTGGTTGGCCTCGGTAAGGTGGCCATATCACATGATAGCTCCATACAAAATGTCATGCTCGTTGAATCTCTTGGGTACAACTTACTTTCAGTATCTGGACTTGTTGATTTCGGTTTCAATGTCCTATTTACTGAAGTAGATTGCCAAGTGTTTCATCGAGACAATCATAAAATGGTCTTTACCGATGTGCGTAGAGGTGATCTATACATTGTTGATTTCACTAAAAAGGCTCAACCTAAAACTTGCTTCATTGCTAAATCCTCAAAAGGTTGGTTATGGCATAGACGATTAGGTCACGTTGGTATGCGGAACCTTGACAAGCTTATTAAGGAAAATCATATCCTTGGAGTTAATGATGTCATATTTGATAAGGATAGACTTTGCAGTGCTTGTCAAGCAGGTAAACAGGTTGGAGGAAGGCATCCCGTGAAGAACATCATGACCACAAAGAGGCCACTCGAGCTACTTCACATGGATCTCTTTGGTCCCAACTCTTACAAGAGTCTCGGTGGAAATTCTTTTGGTCTAGTTATAGCTGATGATTTTTCAAGATTTACGTGGGTGTTCTTTCTCGATGATAAATCACAGGTCCAAAAGATCTTCAAAAACTTCGCTAGGAAGGCCCAAAATCAATTTGAAGTGAAGATCAAGAAGGTTCGCAGCAACAACGGAACGGAGTTCAAGAACGCAAATGTGGACACCTTTCTTGACGAAGAAGGGATTTCACACGAGTTCTCGGCTACGTACACACCTCGACAAAATGGAGTTGTTGAGAGGAAAAACCGGACGCTCATTGAAATGGCGAGAACGATGCTTGATGAGTACAAGACGCCGAAGCACTTTTGGGTAGAAGCGGTTGAGACAGCTTGTCATGCAACAAATCGCTTGTATCTTCACAAGCTACTCGGCAAGACGGCATACGAGCTCCTCACCGGTAACAAACCCCAAGTTGGATACTTTTGAGTATTCGCCTCAAAGTGCTAAATTCTTGATAAGCATCGTCGTTCTAAATTTGCTCCTAAGTCTCATAAAGGTTTCCTACTAGGTTATGGCTCAAACTCTCACACCTACCGTGTCTACAATAATTTCACCCGAAAGGTTGAAGAGACGGTAGATGTGAAGTTTGATGAATCTAACGGCTCGCAAGTAGAGCAATTGCCAATTGATGTAGGAGACAAAGATCCTTCGGAAGCAATCCAAGACTTGTCTATTGGCAAGGTCCGTCCAACGGAGGTGAATGAGAGTACCTCGTCCGTCCAAGTGGAAGCTTCTACCTCACGACAAGGTGAACCAAGAGTTGATACGGAAGCATCCACAAGTGGGACACACCAAGATGAAGAAAACGAGGAAGAGCATCAAGATGAACGTCAACAACCTCCTTCTCCACCACGACAAGAGAACGCCAAGGCCAACAATGAAGAAGGCCAAGAGGAAGAACAAGATGAAGAAGATGTTCAGCGAAGACCCAAGCAAAAGCTTTCATGAGTTCGAGCAAGAATTGCTAAAGATCATCCCGTCGAGCAAATCTACAATGATATTCAAACCGGGAGAATCACTCGCTCTAAAACTCGTTTAGCTAACTTTTGTGAAAACTATTCTTTCATCTCTAGCATTGAACCTATGAAGGTCGAAGAAGCATTGGAAGATCCGGATTGGATAAATGCTATGCATGAAGAGCTACACAACTTTGAGAGGAACCAAGTTTGGACATTGGTTGAGAAGCCCGACAACAACCACAACATCATCGATACCAAATGGGTGTTTCGCAACAAGCAAGATGAAGATGGACAAGTAGTTCGCAACAAAGCACGTCTCGTCGCCCAAGGCTACACACAAGTCGAAGGTATGGACTATGGTGAGACTTACGCCCCCATTGCTAGACTTGAGTCCATTCGCATCTTACTTGCCTATGCTAATCACCATGATATCACCTTGTACCAAATGGACATTAAAAGTGCTTTTCTAAATGGTGAAATAGAGGAGGAAGTTTATGTTAAACAACCTCCCGATTTTGTCAATCCTAAGAAACCCAATCATGTTTACAAACTTCACAAAGCTCTTTATGGTCTTAAACAAGCTCCTAGAGCATGGTATAAATGCTTGACCAAGTTCCTTATTGAAAAAGGCTTTGAAATTGGGAAAATTGATTCTACTCTTTTTACTAAAAGGGTTAATGGAGAACTATTTGTGTGCCAAATTTATGTTGATGATATTATATTTGGTTCAACTAACCCTCATTTTAGTGAAAAGTTTGGGAAGCTAATGTCGGAGAAGTTTGAGATGTCTATGATGAGTGAACTCAAATTCTTTCTTGGGTTGCAAATCAAGCAAACTAAGGAAGGTACTTTTGTCTCTCAAACGAAGTACACCAAGGACTTATTCAAGAAGTTCAATATATAAGAATGCAAAGGTATGACTACACCCATGCCTACTAGTGGACATCTTGACTTGACCAAAGATGGTGAACCGGTTGATCAAAAGGTTTATCGCTCAATGATTGGTTCATTGTTATATCTATGTGCTTCACGTCCCGATATTATGCTAAGTGTGTGCATGTGTGCACGATATCAAGCTGCTCCTAAAGAATGTCATCTTAAGGCCGTGAAAAGGATAGTGAGATACTTAATCCATACACCAAACTTTGGCATTTGGTATCCTAAGAGGGCCTCTTTCGATCTTGTTGGCTACTCCGACTCGGACTATGCCGGCGACAAGGTTGATAGAAAGTCCACTTCAGGTACTTGTCAATTTCTTGGTAGATCTCTTTTGTCTTGGTCCTCCAAGAAACAAAACTCGGTATCCTTATCCACTACCGAAGCGGAACACATCGCCGCTGGTTCATGTTGTGCTCATTTACTTTGGATGACCCAAACTCTTAAAGATTATGGGATATATGTGAAACATGTTCCATTGCTTTGTGACAATGAAAGTGCAATCAAAATTGGTCATAATCCTGTGCAACATTCTCGAACTAAGCATATTGAAGTTCGTCATCATTTCATTCAAGATCATGTTGCTAAGGGTGACATTGATCTTAAGCATGTTCGCACCAAAAAGCAATTAGCGGATATATTCACTAAACCTCTTGATGAGAAAGTGTTTTGCAGGTTAAGAGGAGAATTGAACATCATTGATGCTTCAAACTTGGAGTAGAAACTCCATTGGATACATGCAAGACATGAGCTTATGACTAATCCTTGATATTTCTCTTATGATGAAAATCTTATGTATTGGATATATTTGTATCTTGCATGTTATCTAACCCATGTAGGTACTTGGTTGAATCTAATTCCATGAGGTTGTAATCTACTCATATCTTGAGCAATCTCTACATCACCAAGTCTCTATATTATGGTGGTTGAAGACAAGGAAGCATGGAACCATTCAAACATATCCTTTGACAAAATCTCTATGTTGAGCTTCATGATTGTCATTTTTGGATACACAAGTGCCCTTCCTTGCAAGAACTAACCCATGTAGGTAGATGGACTCAAATTCCAAGTGGTGCTCCAAATTCTTGATGAGCTACATCAACCTTGAGCAACCCACACAAGTTCAACTACATGTTCTACACCACCAACCAAGGTATGTTATTCCATCTTAGAGAAGCTTTACTCCAAGTCATGAGTTAAAGCAACTCGACAAGATGAGAATACATCAAGATGCTTAAATGAAAAATGGCAACCCCATTTTGAGCTTAAACGATGAGTATGACCCATGATCAAGTGATCTCACTTGACTCCTAAGTCAATATACTCTAACATAGGTGACTTTGTCGCCGACCATCTCTAGATGAAGTTCTCTTGTGTTCTCTTCTGTGTTTTTGCATTTGTCTCATGCATATGTGTTTCCCCTTTCAAAAAAAAACTTCATCTAGATTTCTTTCTGTTTGCTCTGCATTTTCTGCACCCAATTCCTTGCATATCATTCAATAAATTCCTTGCAAATCTTTGTGAGATCTTATTAGTCTAGTGAGCTGAGGTGACAAGTGTTTTCTCTGAAATGAACTCAGTTACACTGATTTGTTATTTTTGGTCCAACCGAATCCTATTGGTACCACCGAAGCATACCACTCGGTGCCACCGGTTTCACAATAGGAAAAACAGTTTGCCACTTATTCTGTGTTTCTTCTGATCCAGCTCCACTCAATGAATCTTGTCCTCTACAAGCATCACATTTTTATCATTACTTTATGTTGTGACTCAAGGATCAAACCCATTCACGACAAATTCCAGAGGGGGAGAGCGAGATTACATCTTTATCAAGCCCTTCTTGGAAATTGATGTCAAAGGGGGAGAGAGAGATCACATCAAAGCTTATCATTTAGAGAGAGAGAGATCACATCAGAGAGAGAGTATCACCTTCTCAGAGGGAGAGAGATCCTTCAGGGAGAGAGAGAGAGAGAGAGAGAGATCTCCAGGGGGAGAGAATACTAGTAGAATGTATTTCTCAAGGATCCCAGATGCTTGGTGTTCAAGAGGAGAGATGCCACATGTCTTCTTGAGGGGAAAGACATGTTCATATGTGCTTATTTGCATTAGTTTGCATTAGCTCTATTCATTTATATCTTTCAGCTCTGTTTTTCTGTTCCCTATCTTCTCCCAGTATCCTATGCTAGATTCAGGGGGAGCAAGACATCTAAAGGGAAAGAAATCATCTAAATTCATTGCATATCTTTACTCTCGGGGACATGTCTAATCCAATGTGGTACTTAGCACTCACTCTCTACATGTCATCTCAGTCTTGGTATTCTTGTGGTTTCTTTTATTTGCTCTGGCTAGTAGATGTATCTGTGTTATCTAACCTTGTTTACGCAGGTTCATTCCATCCTAAGCCAACTCAAGACTACAAGGTAAGTATATGCATCACAATCATGTGTATGAGGAATTCTTGCTGATGTACATACTGTTTGCAAGAAGGACTCTTGGGCATGAAGGTATTTTCTTTAATACTTTTTGCTCTGATGCATATGGCCAAGATACATGTAACACATTGCCTGCTCTATCATGGTTATGCTATCACATGCTTCTATATTTCATATTTACATGATTGCATACATGTAGGGGGAGCCTATGCTTGTTACATGTCTTTTCAAAGCTTTACTTGCTACTCTTTATATCTTTATCTAAAGCTTTGATGTATGTTGTCATCAATTACCAAAAAGGGGGAGATTGAAAGCACAAGTGCTCCCTAGGTAGTTTTAGTAATTAATGTCAACATATCTCTTGTTGGACTAACACTTTTATCTAGTATGTTTCACATAAGTTCAACAATGGAGTGGCATGTACTAAAGGATGTGGGAACTCCTTCAAGATGCTAAAGACAAAGGATTGGCTCAAGCTTCAAGCTCAAGACTCTTCATTTTACATTTTAGTGATCCAAGATCACATTGAGTCTATAGGAAAAGCCAATACTATCAAGGAGGGATGAGGTGTTGCTTAATGAGCCTCTTGCTTCAAGTGCTTAGTGATATGCTCCAAATACCCTCAAGTACTTTCCCACTTCCACACATATGTCCTAAACCTAAAGTCAAACTTGGCCCCACTAATTCTTCCTATCCGGCGCCACCGAGTTTTGATGTCTTAGCCACTGCCACAAACCCTAGGCAGACCGGTCTCACCGATAGGGATCTCGGTCTCACCGAGATGGGATTGTAATCTCTCTGTGTATGTCCATTATCAAAATCGGTCTCACCGAGTTTGAGCAATCGGTACTACCGAGATTACAATGCAAACTTTCTGGTTGACTCATTACCAAAATCGGTCCCACCGAGTTTGATAATCGGTCCAACCGAGTTTGCCTGACCAACTCTCTGGAAAGCTTATTACCAAAATCGGTCTCACCGAGTTTGCGTAATCGGTCTTACCGAGATTACGTTATGCCCTAACCTAACCGAATCGGTCTTACCGAGTTGCATTTCGGTCCCACCGAAAATCCTAACGGTCACTAAATTTGCTGAATCGGTCTGACCGAGTTTTACAATTCGGTCCCACCGAGTTTGGCAAGTTGTGTGTAACGGTTAGATTTTGTGTGGAGGCTATATATACCCCTCCACCTCTTCTTCATTCGTGGAGAGAGCCATCAGACTGAATCTACACTTCCAGCATCCTATTTTTGAGAGAGAACTACCTACTCATGTGTTGAGGCCAAGATATTCCATTCTTACCATATGAATCTTGATCTCTAGCCTTCCCAAGTTGCTTTCCACTCAAACCCTCTTTCCACCAGATCCAAATCCTATGAGAGAGAGTTGAGTGTTGGGGAGACTATCATTTGAAGCACAAGAGCAAGGAGTTCATCATCAACGCACCATTTGTTACTTCTTGGAGAGTGGTGTCTCCTAGATTGGCTAGGTGTCACTTGGGAACCTCTGACAAGATTGTGGAGTTGAACCAAGGAGTTTGTAAGGGCAAGGAGATCGCCTACTTCGTGAAGATCTACCGCTAGTGAGGCAAGTCCTTCGTGGGCGACGACCATGGTGGGATAGACAAGGTTCTTCTTCGTGGACCCTTCGTGGGTGGAGCCCTCTGTGGACTCGCGCAACCGTTACCCTTCGTGGGTTGAAGTCTCCATCAACGTGGATGTACGATAGCACCACCTATCGGAACCACGCCAAAAACATCCGTGTCTCCAATTGCGTCTGAATCCTCCAAACCCTTCCCTTTACATTCTTGCAAGTTGCATGCTTTACTTTCCGCTGCTCATACACTCTTTGCATGCTTGCTTGATATGTGTTGTGAATGTTAAACTTGTGCCTAAACTCCACTTGAACTTTAAAAGGTTAAAAACTGCAACTTTGGTACTTAGTGTCTAATCCCCCCCTCTAGACACCTCTTCTCAAGGTCCTACAAGAACATAAATTTAACTCGATGGTCGTCGGAGACAACTCCGGCAGATCCCTAAGTAAGGCTATCCAGAAAGATGAATAGACCGGATGGTAACAAGAGGCGACTCTTTACCTAGATTCGGGCTCTTGAATAGGGGCATACAAAGTATACAAGGTACACAATGGAGAGATTGTATGTTGTAATGTTTTCTAAGATGTCTCAATCGACTAGATAGCGGAGCCATAGAGTTACAAGAGTCCTAGTCAGCTACATCGGTGAAGGAGAGTCCTCTACGAACCCGACTTTCTTGTTTTGAATGGAAGACTTCTCGAATCTTCTTTCTAAAGGCCATGTGTGCCTGTCGGAATAGGGGCTCCGGAGACCCAAACAAAGGTTCAAACTCTGCGGTGTGCACGAAGAACCCTGCTCGATTAGGTCATGTAGCTCACCGCTCCACGGCTTTGCTCCGACGTGCTCAAGCGATAGGAAGAAGAGATGGACACGAGATTTACCCAGATTCGGGCCACCCTGCGGTGTAAGACCCTACTCCTGCTTTGTGGTGGATTGCCTCGCGAGGAGGATGAGTATGAACTAGTACAAGGGTGAGCTGCCTCGCGAGGGCTCCGTGGGTGAGAATGGATTGATCCGTCCCCTCTCGACAGTGGAGACTAGCCTATATTTATACTGGCCTCTTCCTCTTCCCCCAAAGCTCTAGGAGTGAAGGGATGCCACAACGGCCAAATTTGAAGGGGGACAGGAGTACACCCTATCCCGACTAAAGGTGGTCTTCACCTGCAAAGCTCGTGGTCGTGACGTGTTGGTGGGCTCGGCGATGACCTCTGTCCTGCCATGCCCGTGGTCTTGGTCTTGTTGCACCGAAGAGGTAAGCTTTGGGGATTCCTCGGGAACTCGCGTGCTGGCCTTGTCCTTGTAGCACCAAAGAGGAAACTGCCCTTGCCTGCGCCCGCTGGCGCCCTCCTGGCTCCGGTCGTCATGGCTCTCGTCACCACACACCTTGCAAGGTGGGGTGCGAGCCTAGAGATTTCCTCTCCTCTGGAGGCAGTCTCGGGAGACCGCTCCTCGGGAGGCCTCAATGTAGTTCACCTCATGAGGTGGGGGCCCTTGCGAGGGTCTTGCTCGCGAAGTCTTGGCGCTGGGCCGCACCAGGCCATCAACGATGCCACGCCTGGGCCACAGGCAGACGGGCCTGGGTAGCCCTGGTCCCAGAAAACCGACAGTATCCCCCGGGCCTGCGACGCGTGTGTCCTAGCTTAGAGGCGAAGGCGAAGAAGAGAGGACGGAGCGGCATGGGCCCTAACCGCCTGCGGGCCAGGATCGATACGTGGCGCAAGGCGGGGCATGGGACGTCCCCACTTCCCCACGACTCCTCGGCAACAGCCCTGGCTGACAAAAAGCCTGGCGCCCGCCCCGGGCCATCATTGCTCCCCCGCGCTCCTGCCCTTCGGTTACCTTCCTTCTCTAGCAAGCATGCAGTCTCCTTGCAGGTCTAGCGCCGCTCTCATCCTTCGTGCCGCCATGGCACCTCTAGGCAGGAAGGGTCGATTGGCCGCGGCGGCGAACAATTCCATGGGGCCCGAGCGCGCCCATGGCCGGTCCACGGTGCTAAATCTTGAAGGGCTTGACTGAAGGAAATATGCCCTAGAGGCAATAATAAAGTTATTATTTATTTCCTTATTTCATGATAAATGTTTATTATTCATGCTAGAATTCTAATAACTGGAAACTTAGTACATGTGTGAATACATAGACAAGCAGAGTGTCACTAGTATGCCTCTACTTAACTAGCTTGTTGAATCAAAGATGGTTAAGTTTCCTAGCCATAGACATGAGTTGTCATTTGATTAATGGGATCACATCATTAAAGAATGATGTGATTGACTTGACCCATTCCGTTAGCTTAGCATTTGATCGTTTAGTATATTGTTATTGCTTTCTTCATGACTTATACATGTTCCTATGACTATGAGATTATGCAACTCCCGAATACTGGAGGAACACTTTGTGTGCTACCAAACGTCACAACGTAATTGGGTGATTATAAAGGTTCTCTACAGGTGTCTCCAATGGTGCTTGTTGAGTTGAGATAGATCAAGATTAGGATTTGTCACTCCGATTGTCGGAGAGGTATCTCTGGGCCCTCTCGGTAATGCACATCACTATAAGCCTTACAAGCAATGTGACTAGTGAGTTAGTTGCGGGATGATGCATTACGGAACGAGTAAAGAGACTTGCCGGTAACGAGATTAAACTAGGTATTGAGATACAGATGATCGAATCTCGGGCAAGTAACATACCGATGACAAAGGGAACAACGTATGTTGTTATGCGGTTTGACCGATAAAGATCTTCGTAGAATATGTAGGAGCCAATATGAGCATCCAGGTTCCGCTATTGGTTATTGACCGGAGATGAGTCTCGGTCATGTCTACATAGTTCTCGAACCCGTAGGGTCCGCATGCTTAACATTCTGTGACGATTTGTATAATGAGTTATGTGATTTGATGAACGAATTTTGTTCGGAGTCCCGGATGAGATCGGGGACATGACGAGGAGTCTCGAAATGGTCGAGACATAAAGATCGATATATTGGAAGGCTATATTCGGACATTGGAAAGGTTCCGAGTGATTCGAGTATTTTTCGGAGTACCGAAGAGTTACGGGAATTCGTATTGGGCCTTAATGGGCCATACGGGAAAGGAGAGAAAGGCCTCGAGGGTGGCCGCGCCCCTTCCCCATGGACTGGTCCGAATTGGACTAGGGAAAGGGGGCGCCCCCTTCCTTCCTTCTCCTTCTCCCTTCCCTTTTTCCTATTCCATGTGGGAGGTGGAATCCTACTAGGACTAGGGAGTCCTAGTAGAACTCCACACTTGGGCGCGCCCTATGAGGGATGGCCTCCTCCTCCCTCCCTCCTTTATATACGTGGACAGGGGGCACCCCATAGACACACAAGTTTATCATTGATCTTTAGCCATGTGAGGTGCCCCCTCCACCATAATCCACATCGGTCATATCGTAGCGGTGCTTAGGTGAAGCTCTGCATTGGTAGCTTCATCAACACCGTCACCATGCCGCCGTGCTGACGGAACTCTCCCTTGAAGCTCTACTGGATCGTGAGTTCGTGGGACGTCACCGAGCTGAACGTGTGCAGATCGTGGAGGTGCCGTACGTTTGGTACTAGGATCGGTCGATTGTGAAGACGTACGACTACATCAACCGCGTTGTCATAACGCTTCCGCTTACGGTCTATGAGGGTACGTGGACGACACTCTCCCCTCTCGTTGATATGCATCACCATGATCTTGCGTGTGCATAGGATTTTTTTTGAAATTACTATGTTTCCCAACAATGGCATCCGAGCCAGGTATATGCGTAGCTGTTATATGCATGAGTAGAACACAAGTGAGTTGTGGGCGATACTAGTCATACTGCTTACCAGCATGTCATACTTTGATTCGGTGGTATTGTTGGATGAAGCAGCCCGGACCGGCATTACGCGTACGCTTACGCGAGACTGGTTCTACTGACGTGCTTCGCACATAGATGATCATGTTTTGTAACAAAGTTATCGACAACTCACAGGAGCCATATGGTTGTCGCTTTATTGTATGTAATGCAATCGCCCTATAATTGCTTTGCTTTATCTCTAAACGGTAGTGATAGTCATAGTAGCAATAGTTGGCGAGACGACAACGATGCTTCGATGGAGATCAAGGTGTCAAGCCGGTGACGATGGTGATCATGACGGTGCTTTGGAGATGGAGATTAAAGGCACAAGATGATGATGGCCATATCGTATCACTTATATTGATTGCATGTGATGTTTATCCTTTGTGCATCTTACTCTGCTTTGATTGATGGTAGCATTATAAGATGATCTCTCACTAAAATTCAAGGTACAAGTGTTCTCCCTAAGTATGCACCGTTGCCAAAGTTTGTCGTGCCGAGACACCACATGATGATCGGGTGTGATAAGCTCTACGTTCACATACAACGGGTGCAAGCCAGTTTTGCACATGCAGAAATACTCGGGTTAAACTTGACGAGCCTAGAATATGCAGATATGGCCTCAGAACACTGAGACCGAAAGGTCGCGCATGAATCATATAGTAGATATGATCAACATAGTGATGTTCACCATTGAAAACTACCCCATTTCACGTGATGATCGGACATGGTTTAGTTGATTTGGATCATGTGATCACTTAGATGATTAGAGGGATGTCTACGTAAGTGGGAGTTCTTAAGTAATATGATTAATTGAACTTTAATTTACCATGAACTTAGTCCTGATAGTATTTTGCAAATAATTTTGTAGATCAATAGCTTGCATTGTTGCTTCCCTATGTTTTTATATGTGTTCCTAGAGAAAACTAAGTTGAAAGATGATAGTAGCAATGATGCGGACTGGGTCCATGATCTGAGGTTTATCCTCATTGCTGCACAGAAGAATTATGTCCTTGATGCACTGCTAGGTGACAAACCTATTGCCGGAGTAGATGTAGACATTATGAACGTTTGGCTAGCTCAATATGATGACTACTAGATAGTTTAGTGCACCATGCTTAACGGCTTAGAATCGGGAATTCAAAGACGTTTTGAACGTCATGGACCATATGAGATGTTCTAGGAGTTGAAGTTAATAATTCAAGCAAATACCCGAGTTGAGAGATACGAAGTCTCCAACAAGTTCTATAGCTAAAAGATGGAGGAGAATAGCTCAAGCAGTGAGCATGTGCTCAGATTGTCTGGGTACTACAATCGCTTGAATCAAGTGGGAGTTAATCTTCTAGATAAGATAGTGATTGACAGAATTCTCTAGTCACCATCACCAAGTTACTGGAACTTTGTGATGAACTATAGCATGCAAGGGATGACGAAAACGATTCCCGAGCTCTTCGTGATGCTGAAATCGACGAAGGTAGAAATCAAGAAAGAGCATCAAAGTGTTGATGATTGACAAGACCACTAGTTTCAAGAAAAGGGCAAAGGGAAAGAAAGGGAACTTCAAGTAGAATGGCAAGCAAGTTGTCACTCCCATGAAGAAGCCCAAAGCTGGACCAAAGCCTGGAACTGGGTGCTTCTACTTCAAAGGGAATGGTCACTGGAAGCGGAAATGCCCTGAATATTTGGTGGATAAGAAGGATAACAAAGTGAACAAGGGTATATTTGATATACAAGTTATTGATGTGTACCTTACTAGTGTTTATAGTAGCCCCTGGGTATTTGATACTTGTTAGGTTGCTAAGATTAGTAACTCGAAATAGGAGTTACAGAATAAACAGAGACTAGTTGAGGGTGAAGTGACGATGTGTGTTGGAAGTGGTTCCAAGATTGATATGATCATCATCAAACACTCCCTATACTTTTGAGATTAGTATTGAACCTAAATAAATGTTATTTGGTGTTTGCGTTGAGCATAAATATGATTAGATCATGTTTATTATGATACGATTATTGATCTAAGACAGTGACTAAATTGTTATTCTGTTTACATGAATAAAATCTTTTATGGTCATACACCCAATGTTGATGGTTTATTGAATCTTGATCGTAGTGATACACATATTCATAATATTGATGCCAAAAGATGCAAAGTTGATAATGAATCGCAACATGTTTGTGGCACTGCCGTTTGGGTCATATCGGTGTAAAGTGCATGAAGAAACTCCATAAAGATGGACTTTTGGAATCACTTGATTATGAATCATTTGATGCTTGCGAACCATGCCATATAGGCAAGATGACTAAAACTCCGTTCTCCGGAACAATGGAACGAGCTAGTGACTTATTGGAAATAATACATACCGATGTATGCGGTTCGGTGAGTGTTGATGCTCGTGGCAGGTATCATTATTTTCTGACCTTCACAGATGATTTGAGCAGATATGGGTATATCTACTTAATGAAACACAAGTCTGAAACATTTGAAAAGTTCAAAGAATGTCAGAGTGAAGTGGAGAATCATCGTAACAAGAAAATAAAGTTTCTACGATCTGATCGTGGAGGAGAATATTTGAGTTACGAGTTTGGCCTTCATATAAAACAATGTGGAATAGTTTTAGAGCTCACGCCACCTAGAACACCACAGTGTTATGGTGTGTCCGAACGTCGTAACCGCACTTTATTGGATATGGTGCGATCTATGATGTTTCTTATCGGTTTACCACTATCATTTTGGGGTTATGCATTAGAGACAGTTGCATTCACTTTAAAAAGGGCACCATCAAAATCCGTTGAGATGATGCGTTATGAACTGTGGTTTGGTAAGAAACCAAAGTTGCCGTTTCGTAAAAGTTTGGGGCTGCGATGCTTATGTGAAAAAGTTTCAACCTGATAAGCTCGAACCCAAATCGGAGAAGTGCGTCTTCATAGGATACCCAAAAGGAAACTGTTGGGTACACCTTCTATCACATATCCGAAGGCAAGATATTTGTTGCTAAGAATGGATCCTTTCTAGAGAAGGAGTTTCTCTCGAAAGAAGTGAGTGGGAGGAAAGTAAAATTTGATGAGGTAACTGTACCTTCTCCCGAATTGGAAAGTAGTTCATCACAGAAATCAGTTCCAGTGATTCCTACACCAATTAGTGAGGAAGCAAATGATGATGATCATGAAACTTCAGATCATGTTACTACCGAACCTCGTAGGTCTTCTAGAGTATGGTCCGCACCAAAGTGGTACGGTAATCCTATTCTGGAAGTCATGTTACTTGACCATGATGAACCTACGAACTATGAGGAAGCAATGATGAGCCCAGATTCCACAAAATGACTCGAGGCCATGAAATCTGAGATGGGATCCATGTATGAGAACAAAGTCTGGACTTTGGTGGACTTGACCGATGATCGACAAGCCATATTAAATAAATGGATCTTCAAGAGGAAGACGGACACTGCTAGTAGTGTTACTATCTACAACGCTCGACTTGTCGCAAAAGGGTTTTTGACAAGTTCAAGGTGTTGACTATAATGAGATTTTCTCAACTATAGAGATGCTTAAATCCGTCCGAATCATGTTAGCAGTTGCCATATTTTATGAAATCTGGGAAATGGATGTCAAAACTGCATTCCTTAAATGGATATTTCTTAAAGAAAAGTTATATATGATGCAACCAGAAGGTTTTGTCAATCCTAAAGGTACTAACAAGGTGTGCAAGCTCCAGTGATCCATCTATGGACTGGTGTAAGCATCTTGAAGTTGGAATATACGCTTTGATGAGTTGATCAAAGCATATAGTTTTATACAGACTTGCGATGAAGCCTGTATTTACAGGAAAGTGAGTGGGAGCACTACAACATTTCTGATAAGTATATGTGAATTACATATTGTTGATCAGAAATAATGTAGAATTTTCTGGAAAGCATAAAGGAGTGTTTGAAAGGAGTTTTTCACAGAAAGACCTCGATGAAGCTGCTTACACATTGAGCATCAAGATCTATAGAGATAGATCAAGACACTTGATAATATTTTTCAATGAGTACATA
This sequence comes from Triticum aestivum, assembly GCF_018294505.1. Classification (NCBI taxonomy): domain Eukaryota; kingdom Viridiplantae; phylum Streptophyta; class Magnoliopsida; order Poales; family Poaceae; genus Triticum; species Triticum aestivum. The sequence continues at coordinate 554,297,028 of NC_057813.1, forward strand.
CCTTGATAAGATTTTGAAGTAGTTCAAAATGGAATAGTCAAAGAAGGAGTTCTTGCCTGTGTTGCAAGGTGTGAAGTTGAGTAAGACTCAAAACCCGACCATGGCAAAAAATAGAAAGAGAATGAAAAGTCATTCCCTATGCCTCAGTCATAGGTTCTATAAAGTATGCTATGCTGTGTACCAGACATATTGTGTACCTCACCAGGAGTTTGGCAAGAGGGTACAATAGTGATCTAGGAGTAGATCATTGGACATCGGTCAAAATTATCCTTAGTGAGGACTAAGGAAATGTTTCTCGGTGATGGGGGTGATAAAGAATTCATCGTAAAGAGTTACGTAGATGCAAGCTTTTACACCGATTCAGATGACTCTAAGTCTCAATCTGGATACATATTGAAAGTGGGAGCAACTAGCTAGAGTAGCTCTATGCAAAACATTGTAGACATAGAATATTTGCAAAATACATATGGCTCTGAATGTGACAGACCCGTTGACTAAACTTATCTCATGAGCAAAACATGATCACACCTTAGTACTCTTTGGGTGTTAATCACATAGCGATGTGAACTAGATTATTTACTCTAGTAAACCCTTTGGGTGTTGGTCACATGGCGATGTGAACTATGGGTGTTAATCACATGGTGATGTGAACTATTGGTGTTAAATCACATAGCGATGTGAACTAGATTATTGACTCTAGTGCAAGTGGGAGACTGAAGGAAATATGCCCTAGAGGCAATAATAAAGTTATTATTTATTTCCTTATTTCATGATAAATGTTTATTATTCATGCTAGAATTGTATTAACTGGCGACATAGTACATGTGTGAATACGTAGACAAACAGAGTGTCACTAGTATGCCTCTACTTGACTAGCTCATTGAATCAAAGATGGTTAAGTTTCCTAGCCATAGACATGAGTTGTCATTTGATTAATGGGATCACATCATTAGAGAATGATGCGACTGACTTGACCCATTCCGTTAGCTTTTGATTGTTTAGTATATTGCTATTGCTTTCTTCATGACTTATACATGTTCCTATGACTATGAGATTATGCAACTCCCGAATACCGGAGGAACACTTTGTGTGCTACCAAACGTCACACCGTAACAGGGTGATTATGAAGATGCTCTACAGGTGTCTCCGATGGTACTTGTTGAGTTGGCATAGATCAAGATTAGGATTTGTCACTCCGATTGTCGGAGAGGTATCTCTGGGCCCTCTCGGTAATGCACATCACTATATGCTTTGCAAGCAATGTGACTAATGAGTTAGTTGCGGATGATGCATTGCGGAACGAGTAAAGAGACTTGCCGGTAACGAGATTAAACTAGGTATTGAGATACCGACGATCGAATCACGGGCAAGTAACATACCGATGACAAAGGGAACAACGTATGTTGTTATGCGGTTTGAACAATAAAGATCTTCGTAAAATATGTAGGAGCCAATATGAGCATCCAGGTTCCACTATTGGTTATTGACCGGAGATGAGTCTCGGTCATGTCTACATAGTTCTCGAACCCGTAGGGTCCGCATGGTTAACGTTCTGTGATGATTTGTATTATGAGTTATGTGATTTGATGAACAAAGTTTTTTCGGAGTCTGGATGAGATCGGGGACATGACGAGGAGTCTCGAAATGGTCGAGATGTAAATTTTGATATATTGGAAGGCTATATTCGGACATCGGAAAGGTCCCGAGTGATTCGGGTATTTTTCGGAGCACCAGAGAGTACGGGAATTAGTATTGGGCCTTAATGGGCCATATGGGAAGGAGAGAAAGGCCTCAAGGGTGGGCGCACCCCTTCCCCATGTACTGGTCCGAATTGGACTAGGGAAAGGGGGCGCCCCCTTCCTTCCTTCTCCTTCTCCCTTCCCTTTTTCGTATTCCATGTGGGAGGTGGAATCCTACTAGGACTAGGGAGTCCTAGTAGGACTCCACACTTGGGCGCGCTCTATGAGGGACGGCCTCCTCCTCCCTCCCTCCTTTATATACGTGACCAGGGGGCACCCCATAGACACACAAGTTCATCATTGATCTTTAGCTGTGTGCGGTTCCCCCTCCACCATAATCCACCTCGGTCATATCGTAGCGGTGCTTAGGCGAAGCCCTGCGTCGGTAGCTTCATCAAAACCATCACCAAGCCGTCGTGCTGACGGAAGTCTCCCTCGAATCTCTACTGGATCGAGTTCGTGGGACGTCACCGAGATGAACGTGTGCAGATCACGGAGGTGCCGTACGTTCGGTACTAGGATCGGTCGATTGTGAAGACGTACGACTACATCAACCGCATTGTCATAACGCTTCCACTTATGGTCTACGAGGGTACGTGGACGACACTCTCCCCTCTCGTTGTTATGCATCACCATGATCTTGTGTGTGCGTAGGATTTTTTTTGAAATTACTATGTTTCCCAACATTGACAAGGTCCGCCCATTGATCACGTCCTATTCCAACGAATGGGGACCGACCAAGATTTGGCCTGCCTCAAAACCTCTTAGAGAGCTAGAGGCCACCACCATCGCCCTTCCTCTTCACACAATTATCTCCGGCCTGCTGCCTCCGTTCTCAGACTTCTTCAATGCCACGATTTCGCATTATCAAGTCCACGCGTTGCACTTTGACCCAAAATCCATCCTCCTCCTTTCCGCCTTCACGTTCCTGTGCGAGGCCTTCATGGGCGTCGCCCCCTCAGTGGCGCCGCTTCGCCACTTCTTTTCCCTGCAGCTAACCGCCAGCACGCAGCGCTCCGGGTGTGTATTGCTCTGCGCAGTGAGCGCGACGGCGGGTGAGGGTATCGACATGGTAATTGCTATGTCTTGAGCTTGCGTTGGTTTTCCTCGAAGAGGAGAGGGTGATGCAGCAAGTGTAGCGTAAGTATTTTCCTCAGTTTTGAGAACCAAGGTATCAATTCAGTAGGAGGCTCCTCAAAAGTCCCACGAACCTACATAAACAAACTGAGAACTCGCAACCAACGCGATAAAGGGGTTGTCAATCCCTTCACGGTCACTTGCGAAAGTGAGATCTGATAGAGATAGTATGATAAGATAAATATATTTTTGGTATTTTATAATATAGAGGCAAAAAGTAAAGATGCAAATAAAAGTAAATTGGAAGCAAATATGATAAGAGATAGACCCGGGGGCCATAGGTTTCACTAGAGGCTTCTCCCAAGATAGCATAAGTATTACGGTGGGTGAACAAATTACGGTCGAGCAATTGATAGAAAAGCGAATAATTATGAGATTATCTAGGTATGATCATGTATATAGGCATCAAGTCCATAACAAGTAGACCGACTCCTGCCTGCATCTACTACTATTACTCCACACATCGACCGACTCCTGCCTGCATCTAGAGTATTAAGTTCATAAGAACAGAGTAACGCCTTAAGCAAGATGACATGATGTAGAGGGATAAACTCATGCAATATGATATAAACCCCATCTTTTTATCCTCTATGGCAACAATACAATACGTGTCTTGCAACCCTTTCTGTCACTGGGTAAGAACACCACAAGATTGAACCCAAAACTAAGCACTTCTCCCATGGCAAGAAAGATCAATCTAGTAAGCCAAACCAAACTGATAATTCGAAGAGACTTGCAAAGATAACTCAATCATACATAAAAGAATTCAGAGAAGATTCAAATATTGTTCATAGATAAACTTGATCATAAACCCACAATTCATCGGATCTCGACAAACACACCGCAAAAAGAGATTACATCGAATAGATCTCCACAAGAGAGGGGGAGAACATTGTATTGAGATCCAAAAAGAGAGAACAAGCCATCTAGCTAATAACTATGGACCCGTAGGTCTTTGGTAAACTACTCACAACTCACCGGAGGGGCAAGGATGTTGATGTAGAGGCCCTCCATGGTTGATTCCCCCTCCGGCAGAACATTGGCGAAGCCTCCAAGATGGGATTTCGCGGATACAGAAGGTTACAGCGGTGGAAATTGTGTTTCGGGTGCTCCCTAGATGTTTTCGGGGTACGTAGGTATATATAGGAGGAAGAAGTACGTCGGTGGCCTCCCGAGGGGCCCATGAGACAGGGGGCGTGCCCTAGGGGGGGGCGCCCTCCTATCTCGTGGGAGCCTCGGCTGCTTCTTGACTTGCACTCCAAGTCCTCTGGATCACGTTCGTTCCAAAAATCACACTCCCGAAGGTTTCATTCCTTTGGACTCCGTTTGATATTCCTTTTCTTCGAAATACTGAAATAAGGCAAAAAAACAGCAATACGGGCCGGGCCTCCGGTTAGTAGGTTAGTCCCAAAAATGATATAAATGTGTAAAATAAAGCCCATAAACATCCAAAAGGGGTAATATAATAGCATAGAACAATCAAAAATTATAGATACGTTGGAGACATATCAAGCGTCCCCAAGCTTAATTCCTGCTCGTCCTCGAGTAGGTAAATGATAAAAAGAAATTTTTGATGTGGAATGCTACCTAGCATAATTCTCAATGTAATTTTCTTTACTGTGGCATGAATGTTCAGATCCAAATGATTCAAAATAAAAGCTTATAAAACATAAAAATAATAATGCTTTGTCAGGACCCCGACTCAATGCCACATCGATCTAGCATGTAACACCTCATATCACTTTGCGGCCTCACGCACGGTATTCCCACGGGTGTCGCCTTACCTTTGCCCGGGACCGTTTGTGCCTTTTGGCACACGTATATGATAGTGTCGCTAGCATCCATATGATAAGGAGCCCGGGCTGACATGGCTAGTCGTAAACCCAAAGTGGCACATACTTACAGGGACAGGCATCCATGACCCAGCATCGAACGTGTCGGTCATCAGCGAGTGAATCCAGGCTGTAGCACTGGGCTAGCAGGACTCCGGTGAACCGGGCTGTAGCGGGCTAACAGGACTCCGGTATTCATCGCGTGACATTTCCCCGAAGGGACAGACACAGGAACGAAGAAGGACACATGCCGGCCAGCCTAAGTGTTCCGGAGCAGTAGCAAGCTACCATGGCTCGGTGGAAACACTAGGAGACATTTCCCGGTAAGAGAGGCTACCAAGGATAAACAACTAGGTTGTCAGATCCCACACATACCAAGCATTTCAATAACATACACACAATATGCTCGATATGTGCAAATACAACATGGCATCACAACATGACTCTACAACTCAAGTATTTTAATCAATAGGCTCCGAGGAGCGAGATATTACAAACATGGGTCTCATGACCCAACAATCAGAGCATACAAGTCAAAGCACAAGCGGAAGCTATCATGTCTGAGTACAGACATCTATAAATGAAAAAGGCTGAGAAGCCTGACTATCTACCAAATCCTGCCGAGGGCACAAGATCGTAGCTGAGGTAACAAGCTAAACGTCGAAGTCCACGCGGAACTACTAGCGAGACCGAAGTCTCTCTGCAAAAACATAAAATAGGCAAACGTGAGTACAAATGTACCCAGCAAGACTTACATCAGAACTAACTACATATGCATCATTATCAACAAAGGGGTGGTGGGGTTTAACTGCAGCAAGCCAGCTTTGACTCGGTGGCTATCCTAAACTACGACTGCGAGTAACTCTTTTGAGGTGGCGCACACGAGTCCACATATTCACCATATCAATACACCACTATGGATCCGCTCCCGTCTCCCTACGAGAACGCCATCCATAGCACTCATGCTTATCTTGCGTATTTTAGAGTATCCACTTTCACTTGTCTATGAACTGATATAAGCAACCTAGAAGTCCTTTTCCGCGGACACGGCTATTCGAATAGATCATATTAACCCTGCAGGGGTGTACTTCTTCACACACGCTCTCACCACTTACCGCCGTTTACACGACATGTACTCGGCAACCTTCAAGCGGAAGCCCAACGTGGGTGTCGGCCACGGCCTGCCTAAACACTCAAGTCTCTAGTCCAGGTTTATCGCCTATTCGGGTTCCATCCATGAGGAGATCCGGCCGGAGTTTCGCTCACAGCCCCAAACGATGTGAACAGGGTTCCGTGACACCAAACGGGCGCCCGGTTTACCCGGCCACGTGCCTACCGCATCACAGCCCACCCCTACGGTCAGTGCTGCGCACGGCCTCCAGCATACTACAAACACCAGAAACTACTTGCAACTCCTGGACAGAGGACAAGGGTGATTAAGAAGCCGAGAGGGTCCATTGGTTTCGGGCCCAATGCGTGGTAGTAGCTGAATCATGGATCACCAACACAGAACTCAGTTCCTAAGGACGGCTTCAATGAGACAACCCACCATGTACTCCTACATGGCCTCTCACCGACACCTTTTACCAAATCGTGTTCACACACTTAGCTCACACATAGTAGGACATGTTCACACACCTCTGATTCATCCCAGATGAATCAGACCTGACACAACTCTAAGCAGTAGCAGGCATGACAAACAAGCATGAATGAGTAGGCACAACAGGGCTCAAACAACTCCTACTCATGCTAGTGGGTTTCATCTATTTACTGTGGCAATGACAGGTCATGCAAAGGATAAAGGGGTTCAGCTACCGCAGCAAGTAATAAATATGTCGTTGTTGTCCTAATGCAGTAAAAGAGAGCAGGAGCGAGAGAGTGGGATTTTATCGGAATGAACAAGGGGGTTTTGCTTGCCTGGCACTTCTGAAGATAACATTGAGTCTTCATCAGTGTCAACGATCACATCGTCGGTATCGCGTCTATCGAGAGGGGACAAATACCGGCAACACAGAAAGGAACACAATCAATGCAATGCACAATATGATGCATGCTCATGACATGGCAATATGAATGTGTTTTGAGCTAATGCAACTAGCAACAGATTAAATGAAGTTGGTTTGAATATAAAATTCAAATTCAAACTCCATATGTGATTAAATAAATGCCCTTTATATGATTTGTGCTAAACAGCAGCTATAAGTTGTTCTAACATGCATGAAACTGGTACAGATGGATTCCTTGAATTTTTCTGATAATTTTTCATATATAAATTATTTAATTTGGAGTTACGGTTGAATTTCTATGAATTTTAGAAGTTTATACAATTTTCTGGATTTTCTGATTATTTATAAAATAAACTAAATTCCAGAAAAGGAATATTGCGTCAGCATGACGCCGGGGTGATGTCAGCAGGTCAAAGGCGTCGACCAGGTCAAACCTGACCAGTGGGGTCCACTGGTCAGTGACCCAGTCAACTAACCAAGTTAGTTAGCCCTAACTAACTTAGTTAGCCGGGCGGGGCCCGCATGTCAGTGGCCTACCTAATTAGCTAGGTTAATTAGTGCTAACTAATCTAACACTAATCAAGCAGGCGCCTGGGCCCACACGTCAGGGGGGTCAAACCCCGGGTCAACTCGCCGGAGTTGACCCGCGGCTCGTCGCCGGCGGAGTCAGAGACGGCGGAGGGGGTCGGAATTCCTCCTCCGGCGACCAAAACAGCGGCAGCGATCATCTACACGTAGCTGGCACTCAGCCGCATCCATCTAGGCAAGCGGGAGGGGCTGAGGTCGAACGGGCTCGCCGGAATCGAGCTCGCGGCGGCGCCGGAGTTCGGTGAGTGCGGGGTTGGCGCTGTGGTGCACGGGAGGGCGAGTTAGGATATGCGTTAGGCTCCTGGTGGCTTCCTGAGTGCGGTGACACGCTCCGAGACGAGCTCAAGCGGCTGTAGTGACGGCGGTGACGAGGTCAGCGGCGGCCGGAGTTCGGCCGCGGCGGAGCTATGGCCTAGAGCTCGCAAACGCGAGGGGAGAGAGAGGGGTTCTGCACGGAGGCTCACCGCGGAGATTTAGGGAGGGTTAGTGGGCTCGGGGGCGGCCGGAGTGCAGCGAATCGACGGCGACGATCTCCGGTGGCCGAGGAGGGGAACGGCGACATGGGCGGCGATGCAGGGCTTCCGAAGGGCCGTGGATCGGTGGGGAGGAAGAGGGGGTCGAGGCGAAGCTCGCAAGCACAGCGAGGGGTCGAGGGGGAGACGGTGGCTGCGGCGTTACGGTGGCGCGGCTGCGGCTGCGCTCGGGCGAGTGAGAGAGAGGAAGCAGAGGAGAGAAACAAGGGAGAGGGAGAGAGCGAGGGGGTCCAGGGGGTCGGGGCGGCGCCGAGGAGATGACGCGCGGCGTCGCGGTGGCCAGGCGATGCATACGCGCAGGGTGGTGGCGTGGCGAGCTCGGGCGCGCGCGCCGTGTCCCTCCTCTGCCTACTGGCGCGAGGAGGAAGGCGACAGGGAGGAGGAGGTGGGCTGGGCCACACAGTGCTGGACCAGCACAGGAGCTGGGCCGGCTCTGGTGGGCTGCACGGGTGAGGCCGGGTAGGCTCTGTTCTTTTTATTTTTTTCTTCTGTTTTGTTTTTATTTAATCTTTTGCCACTGTTTTGAAATAAAACAAATTCAAAAACAATGACAAAATTCCCCTGAACCTTTTATTTAGCACAATGGAATTATACCAAAGCACATAAAAATGTTTCAGTTATTTGAACTTATATTCAGTAATATTTGGATATAAGTTCAAATTCAAAATAGTATTGATTTAAATTCAAAGTCCCAAAATAAATCCTTTTAAAATGCTCATTATTTTTGGTTTAGATCAAAACCCTTGCCAAAAATATTAAACATCTAAGAAGAACATTTTGGAACAATGAATGAGATTTTAGGGTTTTTGCCCTTCTTTTATTTAGGGTTTTGAGGCTTCTGACTTCCTTAGTTCAGGTTTCAAAAATTTAAACATGATGCTCAGATGGAAGCAAGCATAGGACAGGCCAGAACTAGGGATGTGACAACTCACCCCCACTAAACAAGAATCTCGTCTCGAGATTCAAGCGTAGGGTAGGATGAAGGGGAAACGCAGACTAGTATAATCTTCACGATCCAGGGTGCACTTCAATGAACGTTGATTTGAACACCATCTTTGTCATGTCGTCTTGCTCTGAGAATTCCAACTAATCATGGCAAGAAGAGGAAAAGAAAACTCTGGAAGGATCGGTCTTCTCGAAGGTCGAACAACTCAGGATTAACTCCCGGAATGTGACATAGCAACATCTCTCAAGCTAAGAGACGAAGCATACCTCTAGAGGGATGGAGTGGAGCAGGTGACGAGGTTCACTAGGTGGACAACAATTCCATACCTAAGAAGGTGGTAAACGATTGTCAACGTAGCGAGGAGTTGAGTTGCCATGATACCACGACGAAACATCCTGGAGGAGGGTGATTCGTAGATTATTATCTTAAGTGGCAAAAAGAATTACCTTTGATATAGAGATCATTGAGACTCTCTATATCAGCCTAAGGCAAATCACAGCAATCGATTGGCGGGGGTCGGTAGAATGGCATACTCGGACTTGGATGATGTGGATTACCTTGTTGAAGACAACGTAATGGATGAATTTGCTTATCACCGGAAATGGAAGAGACCCATGGTAGAATGGCCCATTGGCAGTGCAAGCTGGGAACAAAATGCAAATGATGGGAATGATTCTGGTAACTGAGGAAGAACCCAGCAATAAAGAGTGAATTCACTGGTTGAAAAGGTCATAGCATTGCCGAGGAAACCGAGAGGAATCCCAGTTAGAGCCGATGATAACACGTAGCGCTTGTGCGTGCTCTCAAGAACTTGAGCATTTCCATATTCATCAAGGTTTTACCAATATCCGTGTCAAGGATCCTGGCAACACAACTTGCTACCATGATGGCTAATGATGGATGATGTAGATGCAAAGGAAGATAACACCTTCTCAGATTTCACCTTAGCGAGGCAATAAAAATCTGGATGATCGACCGAGAGACATTTAGCACTCGGCTTCTAATGTTCTCCTTGACGTGCTAGTGTATCCCATTCATAGATATGGTTTGATAACTAGAACATCAGGTAAAGGTCGAACTTCGGGAGCAATAGAATCCATAAGGAACAGTTACGGAGGTAATTCCTACGAAATCCTTATGGGGAGGTGGCCAACTTCCTCAATCAAGATACTACAATAATAGGTCTTCCGGCTGGGTGTGTTGGCCACGACATCCACTTTACCGGTTATCGAGGGACCAATATTATAGTTCTTGGGAAATGTTCCAAACCATCATATCTGCCTGAGATTCAGATCTGGTTGGTGTCAGGATATTCCAGACTTATCGAGTCTAGGAAGAAAAATGAAAGTTTGCAACACAAATCGACGAGATGACGTTGCGAGATTCTCGGGGAATGAACTACGATAGTAAGCTCCAAAACATGAGCTGGTTCTGCTACAACATGTGAACACGATGTCCAGGACAAGCATGACCACAAAGTAGTCTTATAATAAAACACTACCGGGTTCAGGAGGGGGAACCATCATTAATGACATCGAAGTCTCCACGCGTGGAAGTCCAAAGAGTTCACCTTGGACAGACTCCTTTATCTTTGAACAACTCAATCAGTGGCTTGGTGTGCTAGGATATACATATAGAATGGAGGTTGCAAATCTCCAGACCACAGAATACTTCGCACGTGTGCATGACTAATTTGCGATGATTCCAGAGGAAGCGACATTGACTTTCTCGAGTCCACGGCGGCAACTTTCACCAAATGCACGTGTATAAGAGGAAGTCACTCCTTACAACCGACATGCTTCATGAGCTAGCATGAAGAAATGCTTTCAAAAGTTTCCAACACTAGCTTAATGTTCAACACAATCATGGAGGAGACAATGATGTTGTCGATGGGCTCAACAGCAATTCATCTGGGTTTCCTTATCACTGGACTTCCACCATCATGCGAACACGGTGATAGCATTGGTCAGACCCAAAAGATATAATGGTGTATGCTCGAGGGATCAACCACGAGTAAGACAACATTACGAGCATCGTTGGTACTGATTTGACTTGACGATGGCCCACACTCAAATCAAAGGATTGATAAGACAATAGGTCCAACAACTGATCACAGGGACCAATCGATGAAGATATCATCTTTCTTCAACACACACTACACAAGAATATCCCTTTGGAATGAACTAAGTCAGACAAGCTTTTATCTTCCAACTCTCCAAGTTGTTGTCTAGCTTAACCAACTAGCTCAGGGATATCTAACACCGATTCTTGGAGAGAAGGTGGTTCATAAGAAATCAACTTGATCACGAGCTCAACATAACGGTCAGGTGACGACCTGGTGATACTTCCGAGAAGACATTCAAAAAATCACGAACCACCGGTATGTTACTAAGCTCGAGAACAATCTCGCTTTTGAGGGCAAGACGATATGATCAAATGAGTGAGGACTTGACAAGATCCTAACTCATCAATCGAAGGGTGCACCGAAATAAGGACTAGGTAGCACGATCAGTCTTAGAAGGATGATTCAAAAACCAACATGCTAAGAATGAAATTATTATCCTTTAACTACCAAGCAATGAGGTTGCTGGGAGTATTGATTTCACACATCACAATTCATTTGTCGGCATTCCGGTCACATCAACACGAAGACCGAGGAATGACTAATGATGGTGAGAAGTATCACTACGTCAAAATTCATGAGAGTTGGTGCAGTTCTCATGACAATTCTGACATAAAGGGGGTAATACTCCAAGGTAGAACAAAACCAAAAGCTGGATTGGCATTTGATCCGCGGAATAAAACTACTTTGACCCAATCCTAGATATGGATGAGGTACTGGAGTTTGTTTCTCCTAGTCATTCCGCGATAGAGTGGCTTGACGGACCACAAGAGTAATAGACATCAATAAACGAACGCACGCATACTCTTGACTATCAATTGATAGACGAGGGTCAGAATGCAACTAAAGAGAACAACTCAAAGGAACATATAATTTTCTGAGTTGTGGATGCATAGATTAGCATGTCGAGCGAGATCAACATTTCTTCCAGATAACCCATGCAGAAAGGTAGAACTGGCAGAGTCACGATTTATGAATGGAGAACTCCTCAAGAGTACTCTAATTGTGATCTTTTGATCCCATAAACATCTGCCATAAGCGGTTCATAGTATTTGGAAGAAGGAAATACCACGGACCTCGAGGACTATCGCAAAGTTACTAATATCCTGAAGGAACTAGCAAACACTATCAACATGAAGTAAGTAGAGTGAATCTCGGGTTCAAAGCCCAAGGAGTAGAATACCTACTACTAAGTAGCATCACAGGATGCTTTCGAGAATGATGGCCAGAATCATCACACTGGGAACACAAATCATGGCTAAATTACTAGATGATCCCCTAAGACACCTAGGGTCATAATAATATCTCCAACATATATGTCAAGGTAACGGAGTACCTCAACTCACTGATTAGTGTGGTTAATCTGGCCCATGGGAACATTGAAACGGGAAGAAAGGATTTGCAAATGCATCAGACTACTTAGAAACCTGGGATGACTCGGATAGCATAACGGCTGTAAATGCTCAAAAAGATTTGAGACAATCACAAAATGGTGGCATAACCACTCAACAGCACAATATCAAGGTTTCGAGATCAACAGTAATCATACAGAAGTAGTAGGAACTGGAACGAGGCTTAAGTCCAACAATCTTATAAGTCTATGGATTAGTAACACGTGATCCTGATAGAAAGAAGAGATAGCCTAGTTCTTAATCCCCGTAGGAAAGATAAGATGACTCAAGGGCATGAGGTATAAGGAGTAAAAAGAGCCTTACGTTCCATCCCACAATCAATTCCCTTATATAACTAAAGAATTTCTAAACTCAACTTCGACCAGTTTGGCTTGGTAATCCTACAGGCAGTCAAGCTCTGATACCAACGCTGTCAGGACCCCGACTCAATGCCACATCGATCTAGCATGTAACACCTCATATCACTTTGCGGCCTCACGCACGGTATTCCCACGGGTGTCGCCTTACCTTTGCCCGGGACCATTTGCGCCTTTTGGCACACGTATATGATAGTGTCGCTAGCATCCATATGATAAGGAGCCCGGGCTGACATGGCTAGTCATAAACCCAAAGTGGCACAGACTTATAGGGACAGACATCCATGACCCAGCATCGAACGTGTCGGTCATCAGCGAGTGAATCCAGGCTGTAGCACTGGGCTAGCAGGACTCCGGTGAACCGGGCTGTAGCGGGCTAACAGGACTCCGGTATTCATCGCGTGACATTTCCCCGAAGGGACAGACACAGGAACGAAGAAGGACACATGCCGGCCAGCCTAAGTGTTCCGGAGCAGTAGCAAGCTACCATGGCTCGGTGGAAACACTAGGAGACATTTCCCGGTAAGAGAGGCTACCAAGGATAAACAACTAGGTTGTCAGATCCCACACATACCAAGCATTTCAATAACATACACACAATATGCTCGATATGTGCAAATACAACATGGCATCACAACATGACTCTACAACTCAAGTATTTTAATCAATAGGCTCCGAGGAGCGAGATATTACAAACATGGGTCTCATGACCCAACAATCAGAGCATACAAGTCAAAGCACAAGCGGAAGCTATCATGTCTGAGTACAGACATCTATAAATGAAAAAGGCTGAGAAGCCTGACTATCTACCAAATCCTGCCGAGGGCACAAGATCGTAGCTGAGGTAACAAGCTAAACGTCGAAGTCCACGCGGAACTACTAGCGAGACCGAAGTCTCTCTGCAAAAACATAAAATAGGCAAATGTGAGTACAAATGTACCCAGCAAGACTTACATCAGAACTAACTACATATGCATCATTATCAACAAAGGGGTGGTGGGGTTTAACTGCAGCAAGCCAGCTTTGACTCGGTGGCTATCCTAAAGTACGACTGCGAGTAACTCTTTTGAGGTGGCGCACACGAGTCCACATATTCACCATATCAATACACCACTATGGATCCGCTCCCGTCTCCCTACGAGAACGCCATCCATAGCACTCATGCTTATCTTGCGTATTTTAGAGTATCCACTTTCACTTGTCTATGAACTGATATAAGCAACCCAGAAGTCCTTTTCCGCGGACACGGCTATTCGAATAGATCATATTAACCCTGCAGGGGTGTACTTCTTCACACACGCTCTCACCACTTACCGCCGTTTACACGACATGTACTCGGCAACCTTCAAGCGGAAGCCCAACGTGGGTGTCGGCCACGGCCTGCCTAAACACTCAAGTCTCTAGTCCAGGTTTATCGCCTATTCGGGTTCCATCCATGAGGAGATCCGGCCGGAGTTTCGCTCACAGCCCCAAACGATGTGAACAGGGTTCCGTGACACCAAACGGGCACCCGGTTTACCCGGCCACGTGCCTACCGCATCACAGCCCACCCCTACGGTCAGCGCTGCGCACGGCCTCCAGCATACTACAGACACCAGAAACTACTTGCAACTCCTGGACAGAGGACAAGGGTGATTAAGAAGCCGAGAGGGTCCATTGGTTTCGGGCCCAATGCGTGGTAGTAGCTGAATCATGGATCACCAACACAGAACTCAGTTCCTAAGGACGGCTTCAATGAGACAACCCACCATGTACTCCTACATGGCCTCTCACCGACACCTTTTACCAAATCGTGTTCACACACTTAGCTCACACACAGTAGGACATGTTCACACACCTCTGATTCATCCCGGATGAATCAGACCTGACACAACTCTAAGCAGTAGCAGGCATGACAAACAAGCATGAATGAGTAGGCACAACAGGGCTCAAACAACTCCTACTCATGCTAGTGGGTTTCATCTATTTACTGTGGCAATGACAGGTCATGCAAAGGATAAAGGGGTTCAGCTACCGCAGCAAGTAATAAATATGTCGTTGTTGTCCTAATGCAGTAAAAGATAGCAGGAGCGAGAGAGTGGGATTTTATCGGAATGAACAAGGGGGTTTTGCTTGCCTGGCACTTCTGAAGATAACATTGAGTCTTCATCAGTGTCAACGATCACATCGTCGGTATCGCGTCTATCGAGAGGGGACAAATACCGGCAACACAGAAAGGAACACAATCAATGCAATGCACAATATGATGCATGCTCATGACATGGCAATATGAATGTGTTTTGAGCTAATGCAACTAGCAACAGATTAAATGAAGTTGGTTTGAATATAAAATTCAAATTCAAACTCCATATGTGATTAAATAAATGCCCTTTATATGATTTGTGCTAAACAGCAGCTATAAGTTGTCCTAACATGCATGAAAATGGTACAGATGGATTCCTTGAATTTTTCTGATAATTTTTCATATATAAATTATTTAATTTGGAGTTACGGTTGAATTTCTATGAATTTTAGAAGTTTATACAATTTTCTGGATTTTCTGATTATTTATAAAATAAACTAAATTCCAGAAAAGGAATATTGCGTCAGCATGACGCCGGGGTGACGTCAGCAGGTCAAAGGCGTCGACCAGGTCAAACCTGACCAGTGGGGTCCACTAGTCAGTGACCCAGTCAACTAACCAAGTTAGTTAGCCCTAACTAACTTAGTTAGCCGGGCAGGGCCCGCATGTCAGTGCCCTACCTAATTAGCTAGGTTAATTAGTGCTAACTAATCTAACACTAATCAAGCAGGCGCCTGGGCCCACACGTCAGGGGGGTCAAACCCCGGGTCAACTCGCCGGAGTTGACCCGCGGCTCATTGCCGGCGGAGTCAGAGACGGCGGAGGGGGTCGGAATTCCTCCTCCGGCGACCAAAACAGCGGCAGCGATCATCTACGCGTAGCTGGCGCTCAGCCGCATCCATCTAGGCAAGCGGGAGGGGCTGAGGTCGAACGGGCTCGCCGGAATCGAGCTCGCGGCGGCGCCGGAGTTCGGTGAGTGCGGGGTTGGCGCTGTGGTGCACGGGAGGGCGAGTTAGGATATGCGTTAGGCTCCTGGTGGCTTCCTGAGTGCGGTGACACGCTCCGAGACGAGCTCAAGCGGCTGTAGTGATGGCGGTGACGAGGTCAGCGGCGGCCGGAGTTCGGCCGCAGCGGAGCTATGGCCTAGAGCTCGCAAACGCGAGGGGAGAGAGAGGGGTTCTGCACGGAGGCTCACCGCGGAGCTGTAGGGAGGGTTAGTGGGCTCGGGGGCGGCCGGAGTGCAGCGAATCGACGGCGACGATCTCCGGTGGCCGAGGAGGGGAACGGCGACGTGGGCGGCGATGCAGGGCTTCCGAAGGGCCGTGGATCGGTGGGGAGGAAGAGGGGGTCGAGGCGGAGCTCGCAAGCACAGCGAGGGGTCGAGGGGGAGATGGTGGCCGCAGCGTTACGGTGGCGCGGCTGCGGCTGCGCTCGGGCGAGTGAGAGAGAGGAAGCAGAGGAGAGAAACAAGGGAGAGGGAGAGAGCGAGGGGGTCCAGGGGGTCGGGGCGGCGCCGAGGAGATGACGCGCGGCGTCGCGGTGGCCAGGCGATGCAGACGAGCAGGGTGGTGGCGTGGCGAGCTCGGGCGCGCGCCGTGTCCCTCCTCTGCCTACTAGCGCGAGGAGGAAGGCGACAGGGAGGAGGAGGTGGGCTGGGCCACACAGTGCTGGACCAGCACAGGAGCTGGGCCGGCTCTGGTGGGCTGCACGGGTGATGCCGGGTAGGCTCTGTTCTTTTTATTTTTTTCTTCTGTTTTGTTTTTATTTAATCTTTTGCCACTGTTTTGAAATAAAACAAATTCAAAAACAGTGACAAAATTCCCCTGAACCTTTTATTTAGCACAATGGAATTATACCAAAGCACATAAAAATGTTTCAGTTATTTGAACTTATATTCAGTAATATTTGGATATAAGTTCAAATTCAAAATAGTATTGATTTAAATTCAAAGTCCCAAAATAAATCCTTTTAAAATGTTCATTATTTTTGGTTTAGATCAAAACCCTTGCCAAAAATATTAAACATCTAAGAAGAACATTTTGGAACAATGAATGAGATTTTAGGGTTTTTGCCCTTCTTTTATTTAGGGTTTTGAGGCTTCTGACTTCCTCAGTTCAGGTTTCAAAAATTTAAACATGATGCTCAGATGGAAGCAAGCATAGGACAGGCCAGAACTAGGGATGTGACATGCTTCAAAGCATACTAACAAATAATCATATCCTATCAAAATAGCATAGCCAAAGAAAGCTTATCCCTACAAAATCATATAGTTAGGCCATGCTTCATTTTCATTACACAAAATACTCCCATCATGTACAACCCCGATGACGAGCCGAGCAATTGTTTCATACTTTTTAACGCGCTTCAGCTTTTTCAACTCTTACGCAATACATGAGCGCAAGCCATGGACATAGCACTATGGTGGTATATGGTGGTTGTGAGGACAAAAAGGGAGAAAAATAGTCTCACATCAACTAGGCGTATTAACGGGCTATATGGAGATGCCCATTAATAGATATCAATGTGAGTGAGTAGGGATTGCCATGCAATGGATGCACTAGAGCTATAAATATATGAAAGCTCAACAAAATAAACTAAGTGGTTGTGCATCCAACATGCTTGCTCACGAAGACCTAGGGCAATTTGAGGAAGCCCATCATTGGAATATACAAGCCAAGTTCTATAATGAAAAATTCCCACTTAGTATATGAAAGTGACAACATATGAGACTCTCTACCATGAAGATCATGGTGCTACTTTGAAGAACAAGTGTGGAAAAAGAGATAGTAGCATTGTCCCTTCTCTCTTTTTCTCTCATTTTATATTTTTTCTTTTTTTTTCTTTTTTTTTCTTTTTTTTCTCTTTCTTTTGCTTTCTTTTCTTTGGCCTCTCTTTTTTTGGCCTTTCTCTTTTTTTTTCTCATTTTTTTTCTTTTTGTAAAGTCCGAAGTCTCATCCCGACTTGTGGGGGAATCATAGCCTTCATCATCCTTTCCTCACTAGGACAATGCTCTAATAATGAAGATCATCACACTTATATGGATTTACAACTCAAGAATTACAACACAAAGCTAGAACAAGATATAACTCTATATGAATGCCTCCGGCGGTGTACCAGGATATGCAATGAATTAAGAGCGACATGTATGAAAATTATGAAGGTGGCCTTGCCAAAAATACGATGTCAACTACATGATTATGCAAAAGAGCAATATGACAATGATGGAATGTGTCATAATAAACGAAACATTGGAAAGTTGCATGGCAATATATCTCGGAATGGCTATGGAAATGCCATAATAGGTAGGTATGGTGGCTGTTTTGTGGAAGGTAAATAAAGGGTTTATGATACCGGTGAAAGTTGCGCGGTAATAATAAAGAATAGCAAAGTGAAAGGATGAGTGTGCATGTGTTCATGGACTCACATTAGTCAAAAAAACTCATATACTTATTGCAAAAGTCTACTTAGCCCTTGAAGCAAAGTACTACTACGCATGACCCAAGAGGGATAGATTGGTAGGAAAGGACCATTGTTCGTCCCCGACTGCCACTCATAAGGAAGACAATCAAAAGAGCACCTCATGCAACAAATTTGTCACACAACTTTTACCATACATGCATGCTATGGGACTTGCGAACTCCAACAAAATTATTTCTCAATTTCATAATTACCCACTAGCATGACCCTAACATTACTACCTTTATATCTCAAAACAATTATCAAGCATCAAATTGATCATAGCATCCAATTCTTTTTCTATGATAGTTTTTATTATACCCAACTTGGATGCTCATCATTCTAGGACCAAATTATAACCATAGAAAATACCATGCTGTTCTAAAAGACTCTCAAAATAATATAAGCGAAGCATTAGAGACTAGAGATTTCTTCAAAATTAAGACACCACCATGCTCTAAAAGATATAAGTGAAGTACGAGAGCAAAAACTATCAAGCTCAAAAGATATAAGTGAAGCACATAGACTATTCTAGCAAATTCTAATGAAATAGGCTTCTCCCAAAAGGTGTGTAGAGCAAGGATGATTGTGGTAAACTAAAAAGCAAAGACTAATATAATACACAACGCTCCAAGCAAAACACATATCATGTAGCGAATAAAAATATAGCTCCAAGTAAATTTACCAATGAATGAAGAGGAAAGAGGGAATGCCTTCCTGGCGCATCCCCAAGCTTAGGTTTTTGCCACTCCTTATTCCATAGTCCATAAAAGCTTTACCCAAAACTTGAAAACTTCACAACACAAAACTCAACAGGAAATCTTATAAGCTCCGTTAGTGAAAGAAAACAAAACCACCACATAAGGTACTGCAATGAACTCATTCTTTATTTATTTTGGTGTTAAACCTACTGTATTCCAACTTCTCTATGGTTCATAAACTATTTTACTAGCCATAGATGCATCAAAATAAGCAAACAACACACGAAAAACAGAATCTGTCAAAAATAGAACAGTCTGTAGCAATCTGTAACTAACACAAACTTCTGGAACTCTAAAAATCCTACCGAAATAGGACGTACAGGACAAGTTTTTTATTGATCAGCAGCAAAAAGAATCAATTCAAAAGCACGTTTCTGTGATTTATTGAATTTTTTCTCGTGAGCACAAAGTTTCTGTTTTTCAGCAGAATCAAATCAACTATCATCATAGTTTATCCTATAGGTTCTACTTGGCACAAACACTAATTAAAAGATAAAAACACATCTAAACATAGAGTAGATGCAAGATCTATTATTAAACAGGAGAAAAAACAAAAAACATAAAGAAAAATTGGGTTGCCTCCCAACTAGCGCTATCCTTTAACGCCCCTAGCTAGGCATAAAAGCAAAGATAGATCTAGCGAGTGCCTTCTTTGGCACTAAATTCATAATTAGCCCGCATGATAGATTCAGAAGGTAATTTGACTTTATTTCTTGGAAAGTGCTCCATGCCTTTCTTTAATGGAAATTGGAATCTAATATCCCCTTCCTTCATATCAATGATCGCACCAATCGTTCTAAGGAAAGGTCTACCAAGAATAATAGGGTAAGAAAGATTGCAATCTATATCAAGAACCATAAAATCTACGGTCACCAAATTTCTATTTGCAACAATAAGAACATCATTGATCCTTCCCATAGGCTTTCTAATGGTGGAATCTGCAAGGTGCAAATTTAACGAGCAATCATCAAGATCATGGAAATCTAGAATATCACATAAAGTTTTCGGAATTGTGGAAACACTAGCACCCAAATCACACAAAGCAAAGCACTCATAATCTTTAATTCTAATCTTTATAGTAGGTTCCCACTCATCATTAAGTTTTCTAGGTATAGAAACTTCCAAATTAAGTTTTTCATCATAAGATTGCAACAAAGCATCAACGATATGTTTAGTAAAAGCTTTATTTTGACTATAAGCATGAGGAGAATTAACAATGGATTGCAACAAAGAAATACAACCTTTTAAAGAACAATTATCATAATCAAATTCCTTGAAATCCGAGATAGTAGGTTCAGTGTTATTTGAAGTTGTGACCTCTCCAATCTCACTTTTACCAAGTTTCGCATCAAGATCTAAAGACTCCGAATTTTTGGGACGCCTTCTAGGCAAACTTGATTCATCATCAGTCCCATAATCATCAAAATTCATATTGCAAAACATAGATCTAATAGGAGAAGCATAAATAACTTTAAGATCATCATTATTTTTCATGGAAACTAGAAGAACACGCTTTTATAAAGCTATCTTTCTTAGCACGCAATCTAGCGGTTCTTTCCTTACACTCATCAATGGAAATTCTCATTACTTTGAGAGAATCATTGATATCATGCTTAGGAGGAGAAGATCTAAGTTTAAGAGAATCAACATCAAGCAAAAGTCTATCAACGTTCCTAGCCAAATCCTCAACTTTGAGCAATTTTTCTTCAAGGAAATCATTAAAATTCTTTTGGGAATCATAAATTCTTTCACACTATTCTCAAAATAAGAAGGCATCTTATTAAAATTACCATAAGAATTATTGTAGTAATTTCCATAATTATTAGAGGAATTACTAGGGAATGGTCTAGCATTAAAGTTTCCTCTATAAGCATTGTTTCCAAAACTATTCCTACCAACAAAATTCACACCCATAGATTCATTATTATTCTCAATCAAAGTAGACAAAGGCATATCATTCGGATCAAGAGGAGTATTTTTAGTAGCAAACAATTTCATAAGTTCATCCATATTTCCACTCAAAACATTGATTTCTTCTATAGCATGCACCTTTTTACTAGAAGATCTTTCGGTGTGCCATTGAGAATAATTAGCCATAATATTATCAAGAAGTTTTGTAGCATCTCTTAACGTGATTTCCATAAACGTGCCTCCCGCGGCCGAATCTAGGAGATTTCTAGAAGCAAAGTTCAAACCGGCATAAATTTTTTGTATGATCATCCATAAATTCAAACCATGAGTAGGGTAATTGCGAATCATCAATTTCATTCTTTCCCAAGATTGGGCAACATGCTCATGATCAAGTTGTTTAAAATTCATAATATCGTTCCTAAGAGTGATAATCTTAGCAGGAGGAAAATACTTAGAGATAAAAGCATCTTTGCACTTGTTCCAAGAATCAATACTATTTTTAGGCAAAGACGAAAACCAAACTTTAGCATGATCTCTAAGTGAAAACAGAAATAACTTCAATTTGACAATATCGTTATCCGTATCTTTCTTCTTTTGCATATCACACAAATCAACAAAGTTGGTTAGATGAGTAGCGGTATCTTCACCAGGAAGGCCGGCGAATTGATCTTTCATAACAAGATTCAACAAAGCAGCATTGATTTCACAAGACTCAACATCATTAATAGGAGCAATCGGAGTACTAAGGAAATCATTATTATTGGTATTCGATAAATCACACAATTTGGTATTATCTTGCGCCATGGCAACAAGTAATCCAACACACAAGAAAACAGAAAAAGGCAAGCAAAAGAGAGGAGGAGATTGGGAAAGAGAGGGTGAATAAAACGGCAAGAGTGAAGTGGGGGAGAGGAAAACGAGAGGCAAATGGCAAATAATGTAAATGCGAGGGAGATGGGTTTATGATGGGTACTTGGTATGTCTTGACTTGAGCGAAGACCTCCCCGGGAACGGCGCCAGAAATCCTTCTTGCTACGTCTTGAGCTTGCGTTGGTTTTCCTCGAAGAGGAGAGGGTGATGCAGCAAGTGTAGCGTAAGTGTTTCCCTTAGTTTTGAGAACCAAGGTATCAATCCAGTAGGAGGCTCCTCAAAAGTCCCACGCACCTACACAAAGAAACTGAGAACTCGCAACCAACGCGATAAAGGGGTTGTCAATCCCTTCACGGCCACTTGCGAAAGTGAGATCTGATAGAGATATTATGATAAGATAAATATATTTTTGGTATTTTATAATATAGATGCAGAAAGTAAAGATGCAAATAAAAGTAAATTGGAAGAAAATATGATAAGATATAGACCCGGGGGCCATAGGTTTCACTAAAGGCTTCTCTCAAGATAGCATAAGTATTACGGTGGGAGAACAAATTACGGTCGAGCAATTGATAGAAAAGCGAATAATTATGAGATTATCTAGGCATGATCATGTATATAGGCATCACGTCCATAACAAGTAGACCGACTCCTGCCTGCATCTACTACTATTACTCCACCCATCGACCAACTCCTGCCTGCATCTAGAGTATTAAGTTCATAAGAACAGAGTAACGCCTTAAGCAAGATGACATGATGTAGAGGGATAAACTCATGCAATATGATATAAACCCCATCTTTTTATCCTCTATGGCAACAATACAATATGTGTCTTGCAACCCTTTCTGTCACTGGGTAAGAACACCGCAAGATTGAACCCAAAGCTAAGCACTTCTCCCATGGCAAGAAAGATCAATCTAGCAGGCCAAACCAAACTGATAATTCGAAGAGACTTGCAAAGATAACTCAATCATACATAAAAGAATTTAGATAAGATTCAAATATTGTTCATAGATAAACTTGATCATAAACCCACAATTCATCGGATCTCGACAAACACACCGCAAAAAGAGATTACATCGAATAGATCTCCACAAGAGAGGGGGAGAATATTGTATTGAGATCCAAAAAGAGAGAAGAAGCCATCTAGCTAACAAGTATGGACCCATAGGTCTGTGGTAAACTACTCACAACTCATCGGAGGGGCAAGGATGTTGATGTAGAGGCCCTCCATGGTCGATTCCCCCTCCGGCAGAACACCGGCGAAGGCTCCAAGTTGGGATCTCGCGGATACAGAAGGTTACGGTGGTGGAAATTGTGTTTCGGGTGCTCCCTGGATGTTTTCGGGGTACACAAGTATATATAGGAGGAAGAAGTACGTCGGTGGCCGCCCGAGGGGCCCACAAGACAGGGGGGCACGCCCTAGGGGGGGGGGGGGCTTCCTATCTCGTGGGAGCCTCGGCTACTTCTTGACTTGCACTCCAAGTCCTCTAGATCACGTTCGTTCCAAAAATCACGCTCCCGAAGGTTTCATTCCATTTGGACTCCGTTTGATATTCCTTTTCTTCGCAATACTGAAATAGGCAAAAAAAAACAGCAATACGGGCTGGGCCTCCGGTTAGTAGGTTAGTCCCAAAAATGATATAAATGTGTAAAATAAAGCCCATAAACATCCAAAAGGGGTAATATAATAGCATGGAGCAATCAAAAATTATAGATATGTTGGAGACGTATCAGTAATCTTCCCAAACGCGGAGGGCTTCTGGAGGCAATGGGTGTATGTCGACACGACCCAGTTTAGCCCCTTACTTCAAACTCCGTTCTCCCTGACGGAGGTGAGCTCCGGGTGGAAGCACGAGAGGCTTGTTGACCCGAGGCTCTCGCAGGTCACGACAAGGATGGCCGCCTGAGGACGGCATGTGTGACGGTCATGATGGTGGTGAGGGGGTTCATCCGACGATGAATCGCCCCCTCCAACGCCATTCCCGCCCAATGTGGGCCTTTGCTGGCGGCAAGGACACAATGAGGCTCCAAGAGGCTAGCATGCCTCCCCCAACGTGCTGAGAGGGGTGCGCCTCCTCTTGACTGGCAGGGAAGCAAGTGCGCTTCCTCATAAAGGGTTCCCCTGCACAACTACACGAGCACGGAAGACTTCGTCAGGGGGATGCCACGCTTTGATGAGTGGGGTCTGCTCCCCAAGGGCCACGAGGGGCCTCGAGACAACCCCTTTCTGGTGGATCCATCTCCTGAGGGCTCCACGGGCGAAGCACCCCTGGTGATAGCGGAGGGGTGTGTTGAACTGCCTATCGCCTCAAGCATGGGGAGCCACACGTCGAACTCCAGGGCGCCATCCCTCGGGCCTCACGCCTCTCAGAGGAGGGGGCAATCTGAAGACTGCGCTAGCTCGCCTCCTCTGGCCCCTAAGAGAAAGAAGTGGGTCACCATGGACGAGTAAGTGCCTCGCTCTCCTTGATTTTTATTAGGCCAGCTTCCTTAAGCTATTGTTCCTCGGGCCCTCTCCAGGCAAAGAGACGAGGGCGCTCCCACCGCCATCTCCTGCGGGTGCGAAGCAAATAGCGGCAGCGCATCCCTCGGGCCTCACGGCCGAGTCCACGCGTGCATGGGCGACCACGGCTACCTTGAGACGACCCCTGGAGGGACTCCCCCTTGTATCCTCGGCATCCTTTATCGACACCGGCATCAAGCTCATGAGGGCGATGCCGCCGCTCATCCCGCCGACTTTCATCGGTAACTAGATCTACCGTGAATTGACGGCCCCCGTGGGTAAGATGTCAAGCCTGTGTAGGGTTCCGCCCCAAGAAGGGGGATCAGACAGGGGGCCGGATCTTCCCGTGCCTCCACCGCGGACGGGAGCGTGAAACGAGGCACATGTTGGATGTTGGAGCTCGCACACTGTCATGGCGCCGTCAGGCATGGCCTTCTCCAGGATGCAAGGGGCACACTAAACCAGCTCGAAACGAAGCTTCGCAACGTCAACTCGCGTCTCGAGGCCGAGCACTTGAGCCTGGAGCGCGGGTGGCGCCAGCTTGAAGTCGCCGTCAACTTCAGCCGCCTGCAGCACGAGTCCGCCCGCTCGAAGGATGAGAAGTCCTCCGGCGCGGAGAAAGAAGCCCGCAACCATGCCTTCGAGGAAGCCGAGCCCGCAAACCAATGGCGATAGGCCACGGAAGCCCGCGAGCGGGAGCTCCTGACCTCAAACGCTGCCTTGGAGCGGCAAGCACGAGTACGCGAAGTGATACATCTCCAACATATCTATAATTTTTGGTTGTTGCATGCTATTATATTATTTGTTTTGGATGTTTTATATGCATTATTATGCTATTTTATAATTTTTGGGACTAACCTATTAACCTATGGCCCAGTGCTAGTTTCTGTGTTTCCTTGTTTTTGACTTTTGCAGAAAAGAATATCAAATGGAGTCCAAATGGAATAAAACTTTACAATGATTTTTCTTGGACCAGAAGACACCTACATGACTTGGAAAGAGGGCCAAAAGAGTCTCGAGGAGGCCACAAGCCCTCAAGGCGCGCCCCAGGGGGGCGCCCCCTGGCGTGTGGGCCCCTCGAGGGTCCTCTAACCCTTGTTCCGCCTCTATAAATTCTCAAATATTCCACAAACACCAGAAGCATCCACAAAAATATTTTTTCGCCACCGCAAGCTTCTGTTCTCATGTGATCCCATCTTGGGGCCTTTTCCGGCGACCTGTCGGAGGGGATTCGATCATGGAGGGCCTCTACATCAACCTTGTTTCCCTTTCGATGATGCGTGAGTAGTTTACGATAGACCTACGGGTCCATAGCTAGTAGCTAGATAGCTTGTTCACTTCCTTTGATCTTCAATACAATTTTCTCCTCGATGTTCTTGGAGTTCTATTCATTGTAATTTTCTTTTGCGGTGCGTTTGTTGAGATCAATGAATTGTGGATTTATGATCAGATTATCTATGAATATTATTTGAGTCTTCTCTAAACTCTTTTATGCATGATTAAGATATATGTGTATTTCTCTTCGAACTATCGGTTTGGTTTGGCTAACTAGATTGGTTTTACTTGCAATGGGAGAGGTGCTTAGTTTTGGGTTCAATCTTGTGGTGTCCTCACCCAGTGATAGAAGGGGTAGTGAGGCATGTATTGTATTGTTGCCATCAAGGGTAAAACGATGGGGTTTATATCATATTGCTTGATTTTATGCCTCTACATTATGTCATCTTACTTAAATCGTTACTCCGTTCTCATGAACTTAATACTCTAGATGCATGCTGGATAGCGGTCGATGTGTGGAGTAATAGTAGTAGATGCAGAATAGTTTCGGTCTACTTGTCACGGATGTGATGCTTATATTCATGATTATTGCCTTAGATATCGTCATAATTATGCCCTTTTCTATCGACATAGTAATTTGTTTACACACCGTATGCTATCTTCAAGAGAGAAGCCTCTAGTGAAACCTATGGCCCCCGAGTCTATTTTCCATCTTATATTTTCAAATCTATAAACCAAAATACCCAAAAATACTTTGCTGATATTTATATTTACTTTAGTTTGCTCTTTTATTTATCTTTTATATCTATCTCTCTTAGATCTCACTCTTGTCCGTGACCGTGAAGGGATTGACAACCCCTTTTTCGCATTGTGTGCAAGTGTTTGTTAGTTTGTGCAGGTGAATATATTGGAGACTTGCTTGTGCCTCCTATTGGATTGATACCTTGGTTGTTAACTGAGGGAAATACTTATCTCTACCTTGGTGCGTCTCCCTTTCCTCTTCAAGGGAAAAATCAACGCAAGCTCAAGAAGTAGCAGGAAGAATTTCTGGCGCCATTGCCAGAGAGGTTCTACATCAAGCCTACCAAGTATCCATCATAAACTCTCATCTCTTGCATTTACACTATTTGCCATTTACCTCTCATTTTCCTCTCCCCCACTTATAAAACATTTTCAGAAAAACACAAAAAATATTTGTCTTTTTATTTGCCTTCTTTTCGTTTGCCTTTTATGTCTTACTTGGTTTGTTTGCTTGTTTGCTTGGAATAATTGTGTATTTATTGAAAATTAGAAAGCAAAAAGTTTATGGATCCTCATCCAATTGCTAGTATTTTTAAGAGATCCATTATGATGAACCAACGGCTAGTATTATCTTTATGAAGTTCTACTTGAAATTCATGAATATAAAAATTGCGATGAAACTTATGAAGTGATTCACGATAGATCCTTGAATGAAAAGCATGATTGCAATGATTTTATCTTAAATTCTATTAATCTCAATTGTCCTATGAAAAACCCTAAGCTTGGGGATGCTAGTTTTGCTATGTCCACTATTTATTGTAATGATCATGATTGGGGTGATTCTTCTTATGATATTGAAAATTTATTTAAGCTTCATGATAATTATGTTTGCAATAATATTGAAAGTGGGTTTGGAAGAGTGCCAACTCTAGGTAATAATGATCCTACTACTTTGGAGAATGATCAATCTTATGATATTCGTTATAAAAGTGGGCTTGGAGAGGTCATGACTTTATTTGGTGATAATCCCACTATTTTGAAAGAGTGTCAACTTTGCATGCATATGGATCATGTAAAGAAAAATTTATGTGATAGCTATATTGTTGAATTCGATTATGACCCTACATGTAATTATTATAAGAGAGGAAAATATGGTTGTAGAAATTTTCATGTCACTATATTACCTCTCGTTATGTTGAGATTGCTATCGTTTCTTTCTTCTTCCTTCCATATGCTCGTTTTTGCTTGGCTTGATAATTTGTTTGCTTATAAAATGCCTATGTATAGGAAGTATGTTAGACTTAAACTTGTTTTTCACATGCCACATGATTCTCTCTTCGTGTTTCAATTGCTATCTTTCATGTGTGTATGATTAAAATTATCAATGCCTAGCTAAAAGGCTTTAAATAAAAACACTTGTTGGGAGACAACCCAATCATTTTCCTTTATGTTTTTATGAGTATACACATTATTACCTCTGTAGTAGTTGTATTTTGGTGTATTAATTAGTGCTTGAGCCAAGTAAGACCTTCAGGATGGTCTATGGTGATAGTTGATTTGATCTTGTTGAAAAACAGAAACTTTTGTACCCATTGCCAAAATTTTATAAAATCACGGAAACATGCTTTTGATCTGAATGTTTTATACAAGATTGATATAAAAATTGCCCAGGTTGTCCTGATTTTTCAGAATTTTTGGAGTTACAGAAGTATACAAAATTTCCAGATTACTACAGATATTTTGTTTTTGACAGATTCTATTTTCTATGTGTTGTTTCCTCATTTTGATGAATCTATGGGTAGTATCGGGGGGTATGAACCATGGAGAAGTTGGAATATAGTAGATATAACACCAATATAAATTTAGAATGAGTTCACAATAGTATGTAAAGTGGTGAATTGTTTTTATTATACTAACGGATCTTATGAGTTTTCTGTTGAGTTTTGTGTATTGAAGTTTTCAAGTTTTGGGTAAAGATTTGATAGAAAACGGAATACGGAGTGGCAAGAGCCTAAGATTGGGGATGCCCAAGGCACCCCAAGGTAATATTCAAAGACAACCAAGCATCTAAGCTTGGGGAGCATCTAAGATTGGGGATGCCCCGGATGGCATCCCCTCTTTTGTCTTAAATCCATCGGTAAATTTACTTGAGGCTATATTTTTATTCACCACATAATATGTGTTTTGCTTGGAGCGTCTTGTATGATATGAGTCTTTGCTTTTTAGTTTACCACAATCATCCTTGTTGTACACACATTTTGAGAGAGGCACACATTAATTGTGAATTTATTAGAATACTCTATGTGCTTCACTTATATCTTTTGAGCTAGCAGTTTGCTCTAGTGCTTCGCTTATATCCTTTTAGAGCATGGTGGTGCCTATATTTATATAAATTGTTGAACTCTCATGCTTCACTTATATTATTTTTTGAGAGTCTTAAACAGCATGGTAATTTGCTTAGGTTATGGATTTAGTCCTAGTATGATGGGCATCCAAGAGGGATATAATAAAAACTTTCATATAAAGAGCATTGAATATATGAGAAGTTTGATTCCTTGCATTTTTTTGAGATATAAAGATGGTGATATTAGAGTCATGCTAGTGAGTAATTGTGGATTGGTAGAAATACTTGTGTTAAAATTTGTGATACTTGTAGCATGCACGTATGGTGAACCGTTATGTGATGAAGTCGGAGCATGATTTATTATTTGATTGTCTTCCTTATGAGTGGCGGTCGGGGATGCGCGATGGTCTTTTCCTACCAATCTACCCCCCCTAGGAGCATGCGTGTAGTACTTTGTTTCGATGGCTAATAAATTTTTGGAATAAGTATGTGAGTTCTTCATGACTAATGTTGAGTCCATGGATTATATGCACTCCCACCCTTCCACCATTGCTAGCCTCTCTAGTACCGCGCAACTCTCATCGATGCATTAACCCACCATATACCCTTCCTCAAAATAGCCACCATAACTACCTATTATGGCATTTGTGTAGCCATTCCAAGATATATTCCCATGCAACTCCCACCATTCTGTTTATTATGACACGTACCATCATTGTCATATTGCTTTGCATGATCATGTAGTTGGCATAGTATTTGCGGCAAAGCCACTGTTCATATTTTTTATACATGTCACTCTTGATCATTGCACATCCTAGTACACCACTGGAGGCATTCATTTAAATTCATATCTTGTTCCAGTATCGAGTTGTAATTCTTGAGTTGTAAGTAAATAAAAGTGTGATGATCATCATTATTAGAACATTGTTCCATGTGAGGAAAGGATGATGGACGCTATGATTCCCTCACTAGTTGGGATGAGTCTCCGGACTTTACAAAAAATAAAAGAGGCCAAAGAAGGCCAAGCAAAAAATGAGAGAAAAGAGAGAAGGGACAATGTTACTATCCTTTTTCCACACTTGTGCTTCAAAGTAGCACCATCATCTTCATCATAGAGAATCTCCTATTTTGTCACTTTAATATACTAGTGGGAATTTTTCATTAAAGAACTTGGCTTGTATATTCCAATGATGGGCTTCCTCAAATTGCCCCAGGTCTTCATGAGCAAACAAGTTGGATGCACACCCACTTAGTTTCTTTTTGACCTTTCATACACTTATAGTTCTAGTGCATCCATTGCATGGCAATCCCTACTCACTTGCATCAATGTCAATTGATGGGCATCTTCATAGCCCATTAATTTGCCTAGTTGATGTGAGACTTTCTCCTTCTTTTTGTTTTCTCCACAACCACCATATTATATTCCACTCATAGTTCTATATCCATAGCTCACGCTCATGTATTGCATGAAAGTTGAAAAAGTTTGAGAACACCAAAAGTATGAAACAATTGCTTGGCTTGTCATTGGGGTTGTGCATGATGAAATATTTTGTGTGATGAAGATGGAGCATAGCTAGACTATATGATTTTGTGGGGATAACTTTCTCTGGCCGTGATATTTTGAGAAGACATGATTGCTTTATTGGTATGCTTGAAGTATTATTGGTTTTATGTCAATATTAAACTTTTGTTTTGAATCATATGGATCTAAATATTCTTTCCACAATAGAGAAGATTGCATTGATAAATATGTTAGGTAGCATTCCACATAAAAGTTCTGTTTTTATCATTTACCTACTCGAGGATGAGCAGGAATTAAGCTTGGGGATGCTTGATACGTCTCCAACATATCTATATTTTTTTATTGTTCTGTGCTATTATATTATCTGTTTTGCATGTTCTTGGAGTTCTATTCAAGGTTATCTTCTTTGGCGGTGCATTTGTTGAGATCGATGAATTGTGGATTTATGATCAGGTTATTTATGAATATTATTTGAGTCTTCTCTGAAATCTTTTATGCATGATTAAGATATCTTTGTATTTATCTTCGAACTATCGGTTTGGTTTGGCCAACTAGATTGGTTTTTCTTGCAGTGGGGGAGGTGCTTAGTTTTGGGTTCAATCTTGGAGTGTCCTCACCCAATGACAAAAGGGGTAGCAAGGAACGTATTGTATTGTTGCCATCAAGGGTAAAAAGATGGGGTTTATATCATATTGCTTGAGTTTATCCCTCTACATCATGTCATCTTACTTAAAGCGTTACTCCATTCTTATGAACTTAATACTCTGGATGCATGCTGGACAACGGTCGATGTGTGGAGTAATAGTAGTAGATGCACAATCATTTCGGTCTACTTGTCACGGACGTGATGCCTATATTCATGATTGTTGCCTTAGATATCATCATAATTATGCGCTTTTATATCAATTGCTCAACAATAATTTGTTTACCCACCGTATGCTATCTTCAAGAGAGAAGCCTCTAGTGAAACCTATGGCCCCCGGGTCTATTTTCCATCATATATTTTCAGATCTATAAACCAAAAAACCCAAAAATACCTTGCTGCAATTTATTTATATTTACTTTAGTTTGCTCTTTTTATTTATCTTTTATACCTATCTCTATTAGATCTCACTCTTGTTTGTGACCATGAAGGGATTGTCAACCCCTTTTTCGCATTGTGAGCAAGTCTTTGTTAGTTTGTGGAGGTTCATATATTGGAGACTTGCTTGTGCCTCCTACTGGATTGATACCTTGGTTCTTAACTACGGGAAATACTTATATCTAGTTTGCTGTATCACCCTTTCCTCTTCAAGGGAAAAATCAAACACAAGCTCAAGAAGTAGCACGAAGCGGCCCTTACCGCTTCAGCGGAAGTGCCGTCGGCATGAGAAGCAAGGCTCCGCACTATTGAAGAGGAGTCGACGCTGGTGGCGTCCGAGCAAAACCTAGAGTACGAGCGGCTGGAGGTGATGGAGCGCCAAGTAATAGCCGCCGAAGCTTCTCTGGCCTCCCGAGAGGCGATGGTTCAGGAGGACATCGAGGAGGGGATCACGAGGGCCCGTCGGGCCCTCATCAAGGACCACCTCCAGAAATGGAAGCTTCAATAGACCCGCTTCTGTGTGCGGCGTGGAGAACTGAAGGACGAGATTGATGGACTCAAGAAGAAGCTGGCCAAGGCGGACAGGCGCCAGAAACTGCACTGGACGCCCAGGACGCGGCCGAAGCCAAGCTAGCATCCCTTTATCAGCAAGTGGGGGACGTCACTTCCCTCGTGGAGCAGGTAGCAAACGAGGCGAACCAAGCTCAGGGGCTGCAAGACACGCGCTCCGAGATTTTCCGAGAGCTCGAGCGAAGGTCTCGCCGTGCCCTGAACTATGTTTGCAAGGAGAGCGTCTCTAGCTCGCTCATGCCCGATGATGCCGACTACCTCGCCTTCTTCACCAGGATCGTGGAGCGGCTCGAGGGAAGCACAGAGAGGGTGAGTAAGCTCATCGAAGAAGAGAGTCGTGACCTCCTTGCACATGCTTTGACGTGCGTCTTCAGTCATCTCCTTCGTTCTGATCATGACTTCGACTTCCAAGCCGTGATAGCTCCCGTACCCAGGGTGATTCGGGATGCCCTAGGGGAGTGGGTGGAGGACCATGTGGATGCT
Source organism: Triticum aestivum (assembly GCF_018294505.1). Classification (NCBI taxonomy): domain Eukaryota; kingdom Viridiplantae; phylum Streptophyta; class Magnoliopsida; order Poales; family Poaceae; genus Triticum; species Triticum aestivum. The sequence goes on from NC_057813.1 coordinate 554,329,281, forward strand.
CTGATTGCGTGGTTCGCCTCTGACAGCAACGAAGACCAGCTCGAAGCCGAGGGGCATGGGACTGATGGCAGCGATGATGACGATGCGTCTCCTAAGGTTGCCTTTCTTCTATTTACCTGCTGACATTTTAGTATAGCCCCGAGGGGATTTAAAGGGCATTGATGGAAACTTCTTAATGATGAACCGAACCATATTTGTGCCTTCCTAGGCTGCCTTCCTCTTATGCTTATCCTATGTTTATAGACCCCGTGCGAAGGTCGATCATCACTGGTATGCCGGGTCACGATGCCCGGGCAAGGCCAGGAGATGAGCACTCCCAAGGTGAGAGGCCGAGGGCAGCGCGTGGTGATACGTCCATTTTGCATCATGCTTTTATATCAATATTTATTACATTATGGTCTATTATTACACATTATATCTCAAATACTTATGGCTATTCTCTCTTATTTTACAAGGTTTACCATGAAGAGGGGGAATGCCGGCAGCTGGAATTCTGGCTGGAAAAGGAGCAAATGTTGGAAACCTATTCTGCATAACTCCAAAAGTCCTGAAACTCCACGAAACAACTTTTTGGATTTAATAAGAATTTCTGAGTGAAAGAAATAGGCCAGGGGGCCCACACCCTGTTCAGGAGACAGGGGGCACGCCCCCCCTATAGGGCGCGCCCCTATCTCCTGGGCCCCCTGGTGGGCCTCCGGTGTCCATCTTCTGCTATATCATCACTTTTACCCTTGAAAAAATCGTGGGCAAGCTTACGGGACAAAACTCCGCCGCCACGAGGCGGAACCTTGGCGGAATCAATCTAGGGCTCTGGCGGAGCTATTCTGCCGGGGACACTTCCCTCCGGGAGGGGCAAATCATCAACGTTATCACCAACAATCCTCTCATCGGGAGGGGGTCAATATCCATCAACATCTTCACCAGCACCATATCCTCTCAAACCCTAGTTCATCTCTTGTATCCAATCTTGTATCAAAACCAAAAATTGGTACCTGTGGGTTGCTAGTAGTGTTGATTACTCCTTGTAGTTGATACTAATTGGTTTACTTGGTGGAAGATCATATGTTCAGATCCTTTATGAATATTATTACTCCTCTGATCATGAACATGAATATGCTTTGTGAGTAGTTACGTTTGTTCCTGAGGACATGGGAGAAGTCTTGCTGTTAGTAGTCATGTGAATTTGGTATTCATTCGATATTTTGATGAGATGTATGTTGTCCTTTCCTCTAGTGGTGTTATGTGAATGTCGACTACATGACACTTCACCATTATTTGGGCGTAGAGGAAGGCATGGGGAAGTAATAAGTAGATGATGGGTTGCTAGAGTGACAAAAGCTTAAACCCTAGTTTATGCGTTGCTTCGTTAGGGGTTGATATGGATCCATATGTTTAATTTTGTGGTTAGGTTTACCTTAATACTTCTTTTGTAGTTGCGGATGCTTGCAATAGGGGTTAATCATAAGTGGGATTCTTGTCCAAGTTAGGGAAGTACCCAAGTACCGGTCCGCCCACATATCAAATTATCAAAGTACCGAACGCGAATCATTTGAGCGTGATGAAAACTAGCTTGACGATAATTCCCAATGTGTCCTCGGGAGCTCCTTTCTCATTATGAGAAATTGTCCAGGCTTATCCTTTGCTACATAAAGGATTGGGCCACCTTGCTGCACTTTATTTACTTTATTTACATGTTGCTCGTTACTATTTATCTTATCACAAAAACTATCTACCACCTACAATTTCAGTGCTTGCAGAGAAAACCTTACTGAAAACCGCTTATCATTTCCTTCTGCTCCTCGTTGGGTTCGACACTCTTACTTATTGAAAGGACTACGATAGATCCCCTACACTTGTGGGTCATCAAGACTCTTTTCTGGCGCCGTTGCCAGGGAGTGTAGCGCTTTTGGTGAGTGGAACTTGCTAAGGAAACATTTATATAGTGTGCTGAAATTTTCTGTTGCTTGTCACAGTGGAAACTAATCCTTTGAGGGGCTTGTTTGGGGTATCTTCACCCCAACGAGAAGAGCAAAGAGTTTCTCCTCAACCTACTGAACTTGATGAAAATATTTACTTTGAGAATCCTTTGGGTATGATAGAGAAACTACTAGCTAATCCATTTGCAGGAGATGGAACATTGCATCCCAATTTACACCTTATCTTTGTGGATGAAGTTTGTGGATTATTTAAGCTTGCAGGTATTCCCGATGATGTTGTCAAAGGGAAGGTCTTCCCTTTATCTTTGAAGGGAGATGCAATGACATGGTATAGGCTATGTGATGATACAAGATCTTGGAATTATAAGCGTTTGAAGTTGGAATTTTACCAGAAGTTCTATCCTATGCATCTTGTTCATCGTGATCATAATTACATATATAGTTTCTGGCCTCGCGAAGGAGAAAGCATCGCTCAAGCTTGGGGGAGGCTTAAGTCAATGTTATATTCATGCCCCAATCATGAGCTCTCTCGGGAAATGATTATTCAGACTTTTTATGCTCGGCTTTCTCTTGATAATCGCAACCTGCTCAATACTTCCTGTGCTGGTTCTTATATGCTGAAGACTATTGATTTCAAATGGGACTTATTGGAAAGAATTAAACGCAGCTCTGAAGATTGGGGTTCCGACGATGGTATGGAGTTAGGTATGACACCTAAGTTCGATTGTGTTAAATCTTTTATGGATACCGATGTTTTTCGTGGATTTAGCACTAAGTATGGACTTGACTCTGAGATAGTAGCTACCTTTTGTGAATCTTTTGCTACTCACATTGATCTCCCTAAGGAGAAGTGGTTTAAATATAATCCTCCTGTTGAAGTGAAAGTAGTTGCACCTATTACAGTCGAAGAAAAGACTATTACCTATAGTGATCCTATTATTCCTACTGCTTATGTTGAAAAACCTCCTTTTCTTGTTAGGATAAAGGATCATGCTAAAGCTTCGATTGTTGTTCGTAAGAGTAATACTAGGACTTATACACCTCCTGAGTAAATTAATGTTGAACCTAGTATCGATATGGTTAAAGATCTCTTGGATGAGGACTTAGATGGGCACGTTATTTCTTTCTTGGGTGATACTGCTAATATTGCTAGACCTAATACTAAGACATGTAGACCTGTCGTAGGCATGGCTGTTGTTTCTGTTAAAATAGGAGATCATTGTTATCATGGTTTATGTGATATGGGTGCTAGTGCTAGTGTGATACCTTATGATCTTTATAAAGAAATTATGCACGACATTGCACCCGTTGAATTAGAAGACATTGATGTTACTATTAAGCTTGCTAATAGGGATACCATTAAACCTATTGGGATTGTTAGAGATGTTGAAGTTTTGTGTTGGAAGGTTAAATACCCTGCTGATTTTCTTGTTCTTGCTTCCCCACAAGATGCCTTTTGTCCCATTATTTTTGGTAGGCCCTTCTTGAATACTGCTAGTGCTAAGATTAATTGTGAAAAGAATATTGTCATTGTTGGCATAGATGGTATGTCTCATGAGTTTAATGTTGCTAAGTTTAGTAGAAAACCTCGTGAAAGGGAACCACCTAGTAAGGATGAGATTATTGGTCTTGCTTCCATTGCTGTTCCTCCAACTGATCCGTTAGAAAAATATTTGCTAGACCATGAAAACGATATGTTTATGAAGGAAAGAAGGGAAATTGATGAAGTGTTCCTTAAACAGGAATCTATGCTGAAACATAACCTTCCAGTTGAAATTCTTGGGGATCCCCCTCCACCCAAGGGTGATCCCATTTTTGAACTTAAACCATTACCTGATAATATTAAGTATGCTTATCTTGATTAAAAAGAAATATATCCTATTATTATTAGTGCTAACCTTTCAGAAAAAGAAGAAGAAAGATTATTCAAAACTCTGAAGAAGCACCGAGCAACTATTGGATATACTCTGGATGATCTTAAGGGCGTCAGTCCCACGTTATGTCAACATAAAATTACATTGGAGGACGATGCCAAACCAGTTAGAGATCCTCAAAGACGATTAAATCCCAAGATGAAGGAAGTGGTAAGAAAGGAGATACTAAAGCTCCTCGAGGCAGGTATTATTTATCCCGTTGCTGATAGTGAATGGGTAAGTCCTGTCCATTGTGTCCCTAAAAAGGGAGGTATTACCGTCGTTCCTAATGATAAAGATGAATTGATCCCGCAAAGAATTATTACAGGTTATAGGATGGTAATTGATTTCCGTAAGTTAAATAAAGCTACTAAGAAAGATCATTACCCTTTACCTTTCATTGATCAAATGCTAGAGAGACCATCCCAACACACACATTTTTGCTTTCTAGATGGTTATTCTAGCTTCTCTCAAATACCTGTGTCTGCAAAGGATCAATCTAAAACTACTTTTACTTGCCATTTTGGTACTTTTCCTTATAGACGTATGCCTTTTGGTCTATGTAATGCACCTGCTACCTTTCAAAGATGCATGATGGCTATATTCTCTGATTTTTGTGAAAAGATTTGTGAGGTATTCATGGATGACTTCTCCGTCTATGGATCCTCTTTTGATGATTGTTTGAGCAACCTTGATCGAGTTTTGCAGAGATGCAAAGACACTAGTCTCGTCTTGAATTGGGAAAAGTGTCACTTTATGGTTAATGAAGGCATTGTCTTGGGGCACAAGATCTCCGAGAGAGGTATTGAAGTTGATAAAGCCAAAGTTGATGCTATTGAAAAGATGCCATGTCCCAAGGATATAAAAGGTATAAGAAGTTTCCTCGGTCATGCCGGTTTTTATAGGAGGTTCATTAAGGACTTCTCTAAAATCTCTAGGCCTCTGACTAATTTATTGCAAAAAGATATTCCTTTTATCTTTAATGATGATTGTTAGAAGCTTTTGAAACACTTAAGAAAGCTTTGATCACTTTACCTATTGTTCAGCCACCTGATTGGAATTCACCTTTTGAAATTATGTGCGATGCTAGTGATTATGATGTAGGTGCTGTTCTTGGGCAAAGAGTTGATAAGAAACTGAATGTTATCCAGTATGCTAGTAAGACTCTTGATACTGCCCAGAGAAATTATGCTACTACTGAAAAAGAGTTCTTAGCAGTTGTGTTTGCATGTGATAAGTTTAGACCTTATATTGTTGATTCCAAAGTTACTATTCACACTGATCATGCTGCTATTAAATATCTTATGGAAAAGAAAGATGCTAAGCCTAGACTCATTAGATGGGTTCTCTTGCTCCAAGAATTTGACTTGCATATTATTGATAGAAAGGGAGCTGAGAACCCCGTTGCAGATAACTTGTCTAGGTTAGAGAATGTTCTTGATGACCCACTGCCTATTAATGATAGCTTTCTTGATGAACAATTAGCGGTCGTCAATGCTTCTCGTACTGCTCCTTGGTATGCTGATTATGCTAATTACATTGTTGCTAAATTTATACCGCCTAGTTTCACATACCAGCAAAAGAAAAAAATTCTTTTATGATTTAAGACATTACTTCTGGGATGATCCACACCTTTATAAAGAAGGAGTAGATGGTGTTATTAGACGTTGTGTGCCCGAGCATGAACATGAACAGATTCTACGTAAGTGTCACCCTAAATCTTATGGAGGACACCACGCTGGAGATAGAACTGCACACAAGGTACTACAATCTGGTTTTTATTGGCCTACTCTTTTCAAAGATGCACGTAAGTTTGTCTTATCTTGTGATGAATGTCAAAGAATAGGTAACATTAGTAGACGTCAAGAAATGCCTATGAATTATTCTCTTGTTATTGAACTGTTTGATGTTTGGGGCTTTGATTATATGGGACCTTTTCCTGCCTCTAATGGTTATACACATATTTTAGTTGATGTTGATTACGTTACTAAGTGGGTAGAAGCTATTCCAACTAGTAGTGCTGATCATAACACTTCTATTAAAATGCTTAAAGAAGTTATTTTTATGAGGTTTGGAGTCCCTAGATATCTTATGACTGATGGTGGTTCACATTTTATTCATGGTGCTTTCCGTAAGATGCTTGCTAAGTATGACGTCAATCATAGAATATCATCTCCTTATCATCCGCAGTCTAGTGGTCAAGTAGAGTTGAGCAATAGAGAGCTCAAATTAATTTTGCAAAAGACTGTGAATAGATCTAGAAAGAATTGGTCCAAAAAACTTGATGATGCATTATGGGCCTATAGAACTGCATACAAAAATCCTATGGGTATGTCTCCTTATAAGATGGTTTATGGAAAAGCGTGTCATTTACCTCTTGAACTTGAACATAAGGCGTATTGGGCTATCAAAGAGCTTAATTATGACTTCAAACTTGCCAGTGAGAAGAGGTTATTTCATATTAGCTCACTTGATGAATGGAGAACCCAAGCATATGAGAATTCTAAGCTTTTCAAAGAAAAAGTCAAACGCTGGCATGATAAGAGGATACAAAAGCGTGAGTTTAACGTAGGAGATTATGTGTTATTATTCAACTCTCGTTTAAGATTTTTTGCAGGAAAACTTCTCTCAAAATGGGAAGGTCCCTACGTTATCGAGGAGGTCTATCGTTCTGGTGCTATAAAAATCAACAACTTCGAAGGCACGAATCCGAGGGTGGTAAACGGTCAAAGAATTAAACACTATATTTCAGGTAATCCTATCAATGTTGAAACTAATATTATTGAAACCATAACCCCTGAGGAATACATAAGGGACACTTTCCAGAATGTTTCAGACTCCGAAAAGGTATAGGTATGTGGTACGGTAAGTAAACCGACTCCAAAACAACATTAATGGCAATTTTTATCAGTTTTGGAATATTTAAGAATTTTACGAAGAAAGAAGTAGTCCGAAAGGGACACGAGGCTCCCACGAGAGAGGAGGGTGCGCCCCCTCCCGAGGGCGCACCCCCTGTCTCATGGGCACCTAGTGTGCCTCCTGGACTCCGTTTTCTTGTATGTTACGTATTTTGGTCGGCAAAAATTCATTATAGATACTCTCGAAGGTTTTGACCACCGTATCACGCAAATATCCTCTGTTTTCGTTTCAAGCTGTTTCTGTTTCAGATCTAGAGCATCATGGCGTCTCCAAGCGCTCCCAAGGACAAGTTTTTCGAGAGGGTTATCAACCCCTATCTCGCGGAGGTACTGCAACACCCTCAAACCATTGAGATGCGTGAGGGGCTGCTACACATCTGCGATGTGGAGGGACCAAGGCATACCGGGAGCGTGGAGACAAAGCTCGAAGCCGTGGAGCAGGAAGTTTTCAAGTGTCAAGGGATGGTGGAGCGTGGACTCAACGCCAATCAGATGATGATCACGGAGTTCACCAACAACCACAAGCTAGATGCTAAAGTCATTGGGGAGACCATCTTCAAGCTTCAAGAGAAAATCTAGCACCTCCAAGCCCAGATCTGTGACCTGCAAAAGCAGAACTGTGAGTATGAATACAGATTCAAGCGAATGAGTTCGGCTGCAGATTTAAGGATCCCGGAGACTCGATCATCCTTTCATGATGGAGATCCTATTCCTTGGAAGACGAACGACAAGCCTACATCATCAACAACTACTACTTCACCACCTCTGAGGAAATAATTACATGGGTATGGGCACTCCCCTTGGCAACTGCCAAGCTTGGGGGAGGTGCCCCGGTATCGTATCACCATCGCACTCCTATCTTTACCGCTTTATTTAGTTCGATCCTTTTAGTAGTATCTTGATCAAGTAGTTTGAGTTTTGCTTTGTGATCTCTTTATGTATTCGAGTCCGTGAGCTATCTATAATAAAGTTTAGTGTTGAGTCAAGGGCTTTGCTATGTGCTATGATCTTGAGAAAGTAGAAAGTTTAAAAGAGTTCATATTGATCTTATGGATAGTGATAACTTCACACATAGAGAGTATGAGGCATAAAAATTGTTGAGAGTTGATGAACGTAGCCTTGGTCATCGTTGCAATTAAGAGGAAGTGATAAGGAAAGAGGGGTTCACATATAGATATATTATCCTGGACATCTTTTATGATTGTGAAGCACCCATTAAGTATGACATGCTAAAAGAGTTGATGTTGGACAAGGAAGACAACGTAGTGGTTTATGTTTTCCAACATCTCAGTTAAAGTATATTGTCATTGACCTTCCAAACATGTTGAGCTTGCCTTTTCCCCTCATACTAGCCAAATTCCTTGCACCAAGTAGAAATACTACTTGTGCTTCCAAATATCCTTAAACCCAGTTTTTGCCATGAGAGTCCACCATACCTACCTATGGATTGAGTAAGATCCTTCAAGTAAGTTGTCATCGGTGCAAGCAATAAAAATTGCTCTCTAAATATGTATGACTTATTAGTGCAGAGAAAATAAGCTTTGTACGAACTTGTTGTGGAAATAATAAAAGCGACGGACTGCATAATAAAGGTCCACATACAAGGGGCAATATAAAGTGACGTTCTTTTGCATTAAGATTTTATGCATCAACCCTAAATGCGCATGACAACCTCTGCTTCCCTCTGCGAAGGGCCTATCTTTTACTTTATGTTTTTACTTTATAATTGAGTCAAGGTGATCCTCACCTTTCCCTTTTTATTTTATCCTTTGGCAAGCTCCTCGTGTTTGAAAGATCATGATATATATATCCAATTGGATGTAAGTTAGAATGGGCTATTATTGTTGACATCACCTAAAGGTGAATATGTGAGGAGGCAACACAATAAGCCCCTATCTTTCTCAGTGTCCGGCTGAAACTCTATAACCACAAGTACTGCGTGAGTGTTAGCAATTGTAGGAGACTATGAGATAGTTGAGTATGTGAGCTTGCTGAAAAGCTCTACTATTGACTCTTTCTGATGTTACGATAACTTGCAATTGCTTAAATGACTGAGATTATAGTTTGTTAGTTCTCAATGAAGTTTCTGAACCATACTTGATATTGTGAATTGCTAGTTACTTGAGCATAGGAAATCATATGACAAAATCTATTTATGTTGCTATTATTAGAATGATCATGATGCCCTCATGTCCGTATTTTATTTTTATCGACACCTCTATCTCTAAACATGCGGACATATTTTTTGATTTCGGCTTCCGCTTGAGGACAAGCGAGGTCTAAGCTTGGGGGAGTTGATACGTCCATTTTGCATCATGCTTTTATATCAATATTTATTGCATTATGGGCTGTTATTACACATTATATCTCAATACTTATGGCTATTCTCTCTTATTTTACAAGGTTTACCATGAAGAGGGGGAATGCCGGCAGCTGGAATTCTGGCTGGAAAAGGAGCAAACATTGGAAACCTATTCTGCACAACTCCAAAAGTCCTGAAACTCCACGAACCAACTTTTTGGATTTAATAAGAATTTCTGAGGGAAAGAAATAGGCCAGGGGGCCCACACCCTGTCCAGGAGACAAGGGGCGCGCCCCCCTATAGGGCACGTCCCCTATCTCCTGGGCCCCCTGGTGGGCCTCCGGCATCCATCTTCTGCTATATCATCACTTTTACCCTGGAAAAAATCGTGGGCAAGCTTACGGGATGAAACTCCGCCGCCATGAGGCGGAACCTTGGCAGAATTAATCTAGGGCTCTGGCGGAGCTGTTCTGCCAGGGACACTTCCCTCCGGGAGGGGAAATCATCACCAACGTCATCACCAACGATCCTCTCATCGGGAGGGGCTTAATCTCCATCAACATCTTCACCAGCACCATCTCCTCTCAAACCCTAGTTCATCTCTTGTATCCAATCTTGTATCAAAACCACAAATTGGTACCTATGGGTTGCTAGTAATGTTGATTACTCCTTGTAGTTGATACTAATTGGTTTACTTGGTGGAAGATCATATGTTCAGATCCTTTATGCATATTATTACTCCTCTGATCATGAACATGAATATGCTTTGTGAGTAGTTACGTTTGTTCCTGAGGACATGGGAGAAGTCTTGCTATTAGTAGTCATGTGAATTTGGTATTCGTTCGATATTTTGATGAGATGTATGTTGTCCTTTCCTCTAGTGGTGTTATGTGAACGTCGACTACATGACACTTCACCATTATTTGGGACTAGGGGAAGGCATGGGGAAGTAATAAGTAGATGATGGGTTGCTAGAGTCATAGAAGCTTAAACCCTAGTTTATGCGTTGCTTCGTTAGGGGTGGATATGGATCCATATGTTTAATGCTGTGGTTAGGTTTACCTTAATACTTATTTTGTAGTTGTGGATGCTTGCAATAGGGATTAATCATAAGTGGGATGCTTGTCCAAGTTAGGGCAGTACCCAAGTACCAGTCCACCCATATATCAAATTATCAAAGTACCGAACGCGAATCATTTGAGCGTGATGAAAACTAGCTTGACGATAATTCCCAATGTGTCCCCGGGAGCTCCTTTCTCATTATTAGAAATTGTCCAGGCTTATCCTTTACTACATAAAGGATTGGGCCACCTTGCTGCACTTTATTTACTTTAGTTACTTGTTGCTCGTTACTATTTATCTTATCACAAAACTATCTATCACCTACAATTTCAGTGCTTGCAGAGAAAACCTTACTGAAAACTGCTTATCATTTCCTTCTGCTCCTCGTTGGGTTCGACACTCTTATTATCGAAAGGACTACGATAGATCCCCTACACTTGTGGGTCATCACGTGCCTGCTGGCTTGCTCATGAGAATCACATGAGGACTTAGACACCAGAGTCTTGGTGAGGTGGTGTGCAAAGGGGCAGACCCGCGGCCGCTGTTACCTGGGTCCTTAATGCCGCTGGGGCTGGCCCAAGCGCAAGCACCATGCCTAGCCCCGCTAGCGGGACGCTCGTGAGGGGGGCATCAGGCATCCATTGCTGCTCTTTGAGAAGGAATTCAACAAGATAAAACCGCAAGAAAATCCCCCAACCCTTTTCTGAGCAGAGACACAAAAACTTCAAGCTTTATTCAGAGAAACTACAAATTCGGTTTACAAGGGAAGGGAAAAGGCTGCCGCGTCCGGCGCCTACACTTGGGCATGGGAATGGTCGTTGTTCGACCATTCCGCCAGCACGGAGCATCAAGCTTCCAAGTGGGCATGAGTAGGATCTCCCGCGAGGCCGTGGGGCGGTGCACCGGGAGACTCCAGGGCGTGTACAGCTCACAGGTAGAATTTGCGGAGGTGCTGGATGTTCCAGGCATTCTGCACAGGGACCCCGCCCCTTGTCTCCAGGCATGCGACACCTGGCCTGGAGACATGGGCGACCCTGAATGGGCTAGCCCACATAGGTGAAAGCTTGTGGAGGCCCTCTCTGGAGAGGATGCGCCTCAGGACGAGGTCTCCGACCTCGGAAGTCCGGGGGCGGATGTTGCGGCTGTGGTAGCTGATACGTCTCCAAGGTATTTATAATTTTTGAAGTATTCATCCCATGTTTGCAACAATTTTATATGGTTTTGGTATTATTTGATCAGAACTAACCTGGACTGACGTTGTTTTCAGCAAAACTACCATGGTGTCGTTTTTTATGAAGAAATATAAGTTCTCGGAATGGGCTTAAAATTTATGGTGATTTTTTATGGACCAAAAGAGACCCCCGAAGCTGGGCCAGGCAGTGATCGAGGAGGCCACAAGCCTAGGTGGCTCCCTACGCCCCAGGGAGGGCGCCCATGGCTTGTGGACTCCTCGAGCACCCCTTGACGTGAGACCGACGCCAAAAATTCCTATAAATACCAAACCCCCCAAAAAGAACCCTAGGTCGAAAGTTTCGCCGCTGCAACCCTCTATAGCCCCAAAAAATTAATCTAGGCCCTCTCTAGCACCCTGCCGAAGGGGTCCATCATCATCGGAGGCCATGGAAGAGGAAGCCGACTGGAGCCATCATCACCATGGAGGCCAAGGACCAGAGGGATAACCTCCTCCCATCTAGGGGGGAGGCCATGGAGGAGGAAGCACAAGGGGGAGACTCTCTCCCCCTCTCTCCCGGTGGCGCCAGAGTGCCGCCGGGGGAACCATCGTCATGGTGATCCTTGTCCTCAACATCACCATCTTCATCACCTTCCTCATCTCTTTTAAGCGGTCCACTCTCTCGCACCCCGATGTAAATTCCTACTTGAACATTGTGCTTTATGCCACATATTATGATCCAATGATGTGTTGCCATCCAATGATGTTTTGAGTAGATTTATTTTATCTTTTGGGTTGATTGATGATCTAGATTGGTTTGAGTTGTATGTTTTATTTTGGTGTTCTCCTATGATGCCTTCTGTGCCGCGCACACATGAAGGATTCCCGCTGTAGGGTGTTGCAATACATTCATGATTCGCTTATAGTGGGTTGCTAGAGTGGCAGAAGCTTAAACCCAAGTAAGGAGGTTGTTGCGTATGGGATAAAGGGGACTTGATACTTTAATGCCATGTTTGCGTTTTACCTTAATGGTCTTTAGTAGTTGCAGATGCTTGCTAGAGTTCCAACCATAAGTGCATATGATCCAAGTAGAGAAAGTATGTTAGAATATGCCTCTCCCTCATATAAATTGCAATAATGATTACCGATCTTGTTAACAATTGTCTAGGACAATTCCACACACCGACCCATCATTATTACACACTCGCTATTTATAATATATTGTAATATATTCTAACTTCATGTTAATAGCACCTGTTTTTATATTTTAGTTCTCTGATATCATGCAAAATGATACGTCTCCAACGTATCTATAATTTTTGATTGTTCCATGCTATTATATTATCTGTTTTGGATGTTTTATATGCATTAATATGCAATTTTATATTATTTTGCGGACTAACCTATTAACCGAGAGCCCGATGCCAGTTTTTGTTTTTTACCTATTTTAGAGTTTCGCAGAAAAGGAATACCAAACGGAGTCCAAATGGAATGAAACTTTTGCGATGATCTTTCTTGGATCAAAAGCAAACCACGAGACTTGGAGTTGAAGTCGGAGACGCAACGAGGCAGCCACAAGGGTGGAGGGTGCACCCACAGGGGTAGGGTGCGCCCCTACCTCGTGGGCCCCTCGTGGGTCTCCTGACCTAGTTCCTTTGCCTACATATACTCTTATACCCTGAAAACATCCAAGGGAGCCACAAAACCAGTTTTCCACCGTCGCAACCTTCTGTACCCGTGAGATCCCATCAGGGGACCTTTTCCGGCGTCCTACAGTAGGGGGCTTCGATCACAGAAGTCTTCTACATCAACACCATTACCCTTCCGATGAAGTGTGAGTAGTTTACCATAGACCTACGGGTCCATAGCTAGTAGCTAGATGGCTTCTTATCTCTCTTTGATTCTCAATACAATGTTCTCCTTGATGTTCTTGGATATCTATTCGATGTAATATTCTATTGCGGTGTGTTTGCTGAGATTCGATGAATTGTGGATTTATGATCAGATTATCTATGAATATTATTTGGTTCTTCTCTGAATTCTTATATGCATGATTTGATATCTTCACAAGTCACTTTGAATTATCAGTTTAGATTGGCCTACTTGATTGGTTTTTATTACAATGGAAGAAGTGCTTAGCTTTGGGTTCAATCTTGCGGTGTCCTTTCCCAGTGACAGTAGGGGCAGCAAGGCACGTATTGTATTGTTGCCATCAATGAAAAAAGATGGGGTTTTCATCATATTGCTTGAGTTAATTCCTCTACATCATGTCATCTTACTTAATGTGTGTGTGGAGTAATAGTAGTAGATGCAGAATCATTTCGGTCTACTTGACACAGACATGATGCCTATGTTCATGATCATTGCCTTAGATATCATCATAATTATGCGCTCTTCTATCAATTGCTCGGCAGTAATTTGTTCACCAACCGTAATATTTGCTATCTTGAGAGAAGCCACTAGTGAAACCTATGGCCCCCGGGTCTCTTTTCTATCATATAAGTTCTCTTTTACATCATACTAGTTTCTGATCTACTATTTTCAATCTTTTACTTTCCGATCTATAAACCAAAAATACAAAAAATATTTACTTTACCGTTTATCTATCTCTATTAGATCTCACTTTTGCAAGTATCTGTGAAGGGATTGACAACCCCTTTACCGCGTTGGGTGCAAGTTGTTGATTGTTTGTGCAGGTATTCGGTGACTTGTGTGTTCTCTCCTACTGGATTGTTACCTTGGTTCTCAAACTGAGGGAAATACTTACTCTAATTTGCTGCACCACCCTTTCCTGTTCAAGGGAAAAACCAACGCAAGCTCAAGATGTAGCAGGAAGAATTTCTGGCGCTGTTACCGGGGAGATCTACGTCAAGTCAAGACATACCAAGCACCCATCATAAACTCTCATGTATTGCATTATATTATTTGCCACACGCCTCTCATTTTCCTCTCCCTACCTCTAAAACAATTTTCGAAAAGATTTGCCTTTTCTTCGCGCTTCTTCCGTTTGATCTTCTGTTTGCTTGTGTTACCATATGCCTTTCTTTTGCTTGCATCTTCACTTGCTAAAATTTTATGGATCCTCATCCACTTGCTAATCTTTTTAAGAGATCCAATTATGATGAACCAATTGCTAGTGAGTTTTGTGCACTAGATTATCTTTATGAAGTTTTTCTTGAAATTCGTGAATCTGAAAATTGTGATGAAGAAATTTATGAAGAGATTCACGATAACTCGTTGAATAAAAAGCCTAATTGCAATGATTTTACTATAAATTCTATTGATGTCAATTGTTCTAATAATATGCAAAACCCTAAGCTTGGGGATGCTAGCTTTGCTATGTCCACTACTTGTTGCAATGATCATGATTGGGGTGATAGTGCTTCTTATGATCTTGAAAATTTATTTAAGCCCCATAATGAATATGATATTGATAATAGTGTTTGCAATAATATTGAAAGTGGGTTTGGAAGAGTGTAAACTTTAGATCCCACATATTTGGAGAATGTTCAATCTTATGGAATTTTTGATAAAAGTGTGTTTGGAGAGGTCATGACTTTAGTTAATATTAATCCCACTATTTTGGAAGAGTGTCAACTTCGCATGCATGTGGATCGTGTTGAGAATATGTTATGTGATAGCTATATTATTGAATTTTCTTATGATCCTACACGTAATTATTATGAGATAATATGGTTGTAGAAATTTTCATGTTACTAAATTTCCTCTCTTCATGTTGAGATTGCTATTGTTTCTTTCTTCTTCCTTGCATATGCTAGATCTTGCATGTCTTGCTAACTTGTTTTCCTATAAAATGACTATGAATAGGAAGTATGTTAGACTTAGATGTGTTTTTCACATGCTTCATCATGCTCTCCTTGTGTTTCAATTGCTATCTTTCATGTGAGCATCAATAAAATTATCAACGCCTAGCTAAAAGGCTTTAAACAATAGCGCTTGTTGGGAGGCAACCCAATTTTATTTTTGTTCCTGTTTAGTAATAAATAATTCATATAGCCTCTGGTTAGATGTGGTTTTATGTTTTAATTAGTATTTGTGCCAAGTTAGACCTTTAAAATAGCTTATGGTGATAGTTGTGTTGATCCTGCTAAAAATCAGAAACTTTTGCGCCCAGTAAATTAGTTTTGATAATTCACAGAAATGTGATTTTGATCTGATTCTTTTTGCTTTGGATTGGTACACAAATTTCTCAGGTTTTCCTAATGCTTCTGGATTTTTGGAGTTACAGTAGTATTCGAGAGTTACAGATTATTACAGACTATTATGTTTTTGACAGATTCTGTTTTTCGCATGTTGTTTGCTTATTTTGATGAATCTATGGGTAGTATCGGGGTGTATGAACCATGGAAAAGTTGGAATATAGTAGATATTACACCAATATAAATAAAGAATGAGTTTTCATTAGTACCTTAAAGTGGTGATTTATTTTCTTATACTAACAGAGCTCATGAGATTTTCTGTTGAGTTTTCTGTTGTGAAGTTTTCAAGTTTTTGGTAAGGATCTGATGGACTATGGAATTAGGAGTGGCAAGAGCCTAAGCTTGGGGATGCCCAAGGCACCCCAAGGTAATATTCAAGGACAACCAAAAGCCTAAGCTTGGGGATGCCTCGGAAGGTGTCCCCTCTTTCATCTTCGTCTATCGGTAACTTTACTTGAGGCTATATTTTTATTCACCACATGATATGTATTTTGCTTGGAGCGTCTTGTATGATTTGAGTATTTGCTTTTTAGTTTACCACAATCATCCTTGATGTACACACCTTTTGGGAGAGACACACATGAGTCATGATTTATTAGAATACTCTATGTGCTTCACTTATATCTTTTGAGATAGATGATATTGCTCTAGTGCTTCACTTAGATCTTTTTAGAGCACGGCGGTGGCTTTATTTTATAGAAATTGTTGAACTCTCATGCTTCACTTATATTATTTTGAGAGTCTTTTAGAACAGCATGGTAATTTTCTTTGGTTATAAATTTAGTCCTAATATGATGGGCATCCAAGAGGGATATAATAAAAACTTTCATATAAAGTGCATTGAATACTGTGAGAAGTTTGATTCTTTATGATTGTTTTGAGATATGAAGATGATGATACTAGAGTTATGATAATGGAGTAGTTGTGAATTTGAGAGATACTTGTGTTAAAGTTTGTGATTCCCGTAGCATGCACGTATGGTGAACTATTATGTGATGAAGTTGGAGCATGATTTATTTATTGATTGTCTTCCTTATGAGTGGCGGTCGGGGACGAGCGATGGTCTTTTCCTACCAATCTATCCCCCTAGGAGCATGCGCGTAGTACTTCATTTCGATAACTAATAGATTTTTGCAATAAGTATGTGAGTTCTTTATGACTAATGTTGAGTCTATGGATTATACGCACTCTCACCCTTCCACCATTGCTAGCCTCTCTAGTACCGCACAACTTTTGCCGGTACCATACACCCACCATATACCTTCCTCAAAACAGCCAGCATACCTACCTATTATTTTCTTTCCATAGCCATTCTGAGATATATTGCCATGCAACTTTCCACCGTTCCGTTTATTATGACACGCTCCATCAATGTCATATTGCTTTGCATGATCATGTAGTTGACATCGTATTTGTGGCAAAGCCACCATTCATAATTCTTTCATACATGTCACTCTTGAATCATTGCACATCCCAGTACACTGCCGGAGGCATTCACATCGAGTCATATTTTGTTCTAAGCATTGAGTTGTATGTAAATAAAAGTGTGTTGATCTTCATTATTAGAGCATTGTCCCATGTGAGGAAAGGATGATGGAGACTATGATTCCCCCACAAGTCGGGATGAGACTCTGGACGAAAAAAGAGGCCATAAAAAAAGAGAAGGCCCAAATAAAAAAATAAAAAATGAGAGAAAAAGAGAGAAGGGGCAATGTTACTATCCTTTTCCACACTTGTCCTTCAAAGTAGCACCTTGATCTTCATGATAGAGAGTCTCCTATTTTGTCACTTTCATATACTAGTGGGAATTTTCATTATAGAACTTGGCTTGTATATTCCAATGATGGGCTTGCTCAAAATGCCCTAGGTCTTCGTGAGCAAGCGAGTTGGATGCACACCCACTTAGTTCCTTTTTGAGCTTTCATACACTTATAGCTCCAGTGCATCCGTTGCATGGCAATCCCTACTCACTCACATTGATATCTATTGATGGGCATCTCCATAGCCCGTTGATACGCCTAGTTGATGTGAGACTATCTTCTCCTTTTTGTCTTCTCCACAACCACCATATTCTATTCCACCTTAGTGCTATATCCATGGCTCACGCTCATGTATTGCGTGAAGATTGAAAAAGTTTGCGAACATCAAAAGTATGAAACAATTGCTTGGCTTGTCATCGGGGTTGTGCATGATTTAAATATTTTGTGTGATGAAGATAGAGCATACCAGACTATATGATTTTGTAGGGATAGCTTTCTTTGGCCATGTTATTTTGAGAAGACATGATTGCTCTGTTAGTATGCTTGAAATATTACTTTTTTATGTCAATATTAAACTTTTGTTTTGAATATTTTGGATCTGAACATTCATGCCACAATAAAGAAAATTACATGGATAAATATGTTAGGTAGCATTCCACATCAAAAATTCTATTTTTATCATTTACCTACTCGAGGATGAGCAGGAATTAAGCTTGGGGATGCTTGATACGTTTCCAACATAACTATAATTTTTGATTGTTCCATGCTATTATATTATCTGTTTTGGATGCTTTACATGCATTAATATGCAATTTTATATTTTTTTGGGACTAACCTATTAACCGAGAGCCCAGTGCCAGTTTCTATTTTGTTTTACTTATTTTAGAGTTTCGTAGAAAATGAATACGAAATGGAGTCCAAACGGAATGAAACTTCCGTGATGATCTTTCTTCGACCAGAAGCAAACCACGAGACTTAGAGATGAAGCCGGAGTCGCAACAAGGCATCCACAAGGGTGGAGGGCGCGTCCCCCTACCTCGTGGGCCCCTCATGGGTCTCCTGACCTAGTTCCTTCGCCTATATATACTCTTATACCCTAAAAACATCCAGGGGAGCCACGGAACCACTTTTCCACCGCCGCAACCTTCTGTACCCGTGAGATCCCATCTATGGACCTTTTCCAGCATCCTGCCGGAGGGGGATTCGATCACGGAGGGATTCTACATCAACACCATTACCCTTCCAATGAAGCGTGAGTAGTTACCACAGACCTACGGGTCCATAACTAGTAGCTAGATGGCTTCTTCTCTCTCTTTGATTCTCAATACCATGTTCTCCTCAATGTTCTTGGAGATCTATTCGATGTAATATTCTTTTGCGGTGTGTTTGCCGAGATCTTATGAATTGTGGATTTATGATCAGATTATTTATGAATATTATTTGGTTCTTTTATAATTCTTATATGCATGATTTGATATCTTTGCAAGTCTCTTCGAATTATCAATTTAGTTTGGCCTAGTAGATTGGTTTTTCTTGCAATGGGAGAAGTGCTTAGCTTTGGGTTGAATCTTGCGGTGTCCTTTCCCAGTGATAGTAGGGGCAGCAAGGCACGTATTGTATTGTTGCCATCGAGGATAAAAAGATGGGGTTTTCATCGTATTGCTTGAGTTAATTCCTCTACATCATGTCATCTTACTTAATGCGTTACTCCGTTCTTTATGAACACAATACTCTAGATGCATGTTGGATAGCGGTCGATGTGTGGAGTAATAGTAGTAGATGCAGAATCATTTCTGTCTACTTGACATGGACATGATGCTTATGTTCATGATCATTGCCTTAGATATCATCATAATTATTCTCTCTTCTATCAATTGCTCGATAGTAATTTTTTTACCCACCGTAATATCTGCTATCTTGAGAGAAGCCACTAGTGAAACCTATGGGCCCTGGGTCTCTTTTCTATCATATAAGTTCTCTTTCACATCATACTAGTTTCCGATCTACTATTTTGCAATCTTTTACTTTTTGATCTATAAACCAAAAATATTTACTTTACCGTTTATGTATCTCTATCAGATCTCACTTTTGCAAGTAACTGTGAAGGGATTGACAACCCCTTTATCGCGTTGGGTGCAAGTTGTTGATTTTTTGTGCAGGTATTCGGTGACTTGTGCATTGTCTCCTACTGGATTGATACCTTGGTTCTCAAACTGAGGGAAATACTTACTCTACTTTGCTGCATCACCCTTTCCTCTTCAAGGGAAAAACCAACGCATGCTCAAGAGGTAGCATAAAGCTATCCTCTTCACACCCACAACGTAGTTTTATTTCTCGTTTCTAGATGAAAGCAAACATTCGGTGTACGTAGAGTCGTATTAGTGGTAGATAGGACTTGAGAGAATATTGATCTTACCTTTAGCTCCTTGTGGGTTCGACACTGCATACTTATCACCCCCACCTTTGGAAATTTCTACGATGATTCCTTGCACTTGGGGATTATCGAGCTCTTTTCTGGCACCGTTGCCAGGGAGCAATTGCGTGGGGTTGATATTCTCGTGTGTGCTTGTTTGCTTTCTTCATTAAGTAGATTTTGTTTTCTATTTTTTTTCTTTAGTTATTGATGAAACAAACAAAAAAAATGGAAGAATGCAAAATACAAAAAAAATTACTTCCCTCTGATGCCTAAAAACTTTTTTAAAAAGAGAAGTGATTGGAAGGTTATGCATTGGAGAAGTGAGGGTCGACTTTGAACACTTGTGTTCATGCTCATGGAAACAATGTAGAATTTTTCATGAAAGTTTCTAAAAAATAATTATACCCTTGTATATATCAATTATATTATAAAAATAATGTGCCAAGTTTTGGCTTTAGGATGATTAGATTGCTTGTTAGCTATGTGCGGTGCCAAAATAGGAACTTTTGCTCTAGTTTGTGAATTTAAATTTTTTACTAGAACGTAAAAAGTTTCTGAAATTTTTACAAAGTACTTATATGAAAAAAATTACTTTATCCTAATTTTTCAGAATTTTTGAAGTTACATAAGTATACGAAATTTCCATATTGCCACAGACTGTCCTGTTTTTGACAGATTCTGTTTTCTATGTGTTGTTTGCTTATTTTGACGAATCTATGTGTTGTATCGGGGGGTATGGACCATGGTGAAGTCGGAATACAGTAGATATAATGCTAATTTGAAATTGGAATGAGTTTAAAAAAGTACCTGAAGGTAGTGATTTGCTTTATTATAATAACGGATCTTGCGAGGGTTTTGTTAAGTTTTGTGTGGATGAAGTGTTCAAAGATCGAGGAGTTATCGATAAGAGAAGAATAAGGAGAGGCAAGAGTTCAAGCTTAGATATTCCCAGGGCACCCCAAGTAAATATTTCAGGGATACTCAAGCATCTAAGCTTGGGTTGGCATCCCATCTTTCTTCTCCAATAATTATCGGTATAGCTCAATTTTTGTTTTGTTCACATGATATGTGTCCTCTTTGTTTTTCTTTTACTTTATGCACCATGCTAGTATGAGATAGTCCTTCATTGATTTATAGAATGCTTCATGTTCTTCACTTAAATATTTTGAGTATGGCTTTATAGAATGCTCTTTGTGCTTCACTTAAATCTTTTGAGTATGGCTTTATAGAATGCTTTGTGTGCTTCACTTATATATTTTGAGCTTGGATATTGGTCAATATATATTAATTGTAGAATGATCTATGAACTTCACTTACATCTTTTTGAGTATGAATAACATTATCATTGGAATTGGGCTTGGAAGAGTATCATTAAAATATCATGCCTAGCTAAAAATGCATTAAAGAAAAGCGCTTGTTGGGAGACAACCCAATATTTACCCCTAATGTTTTTGTGTGTTCTCATTACTATTCTACTATAGTAATCATGTTTTATAGCATTTGTTTCAATAAAGAGCCAAGTAAGACCTTTGGGATTATCTATGTTGTAGTTGATTTGATCTTGCTGAAAAACAGAAACTTTTGCGCTCATTGCTTGAATTCTAAAAAAATCACAGAAGCGTGATTTTGATATGAATTAATTACACAATATTGATATACAAATTTCCTATGTTGTCCTAATTTTTCAAAATTATTGGAGTAGCAGACGTAAGGTTGTTGTTCAGATCATTACAAACTGTTCTGTTTCTGACAGATTCTGCTTTCAATGCATAGTTTGCTTGTTTTCTAGTTTCTATGGCTTATATTTCTCAATATAAATTGTATAAATGATATGGTACAGTATGAATTGTGTGAGAAAAATTATGAATCTTGTCTTGACAGTACCAAAGTGAATGATTTGTTTTATCATACTAACCCATCTCACAAAGTTCGGTTAAGTTTTGTGTGATTGAAGTTTTCAAGTTTTGGGTGAGATATCGATATGAGAAGAATGAGGAGTGACAATACCCTAAGTTTGGGGATGCCCAAGGCACCCCAAGATAAAATTCAAGGAAGATACAAGCAACTATGCTTAGGGATGCCCCGGAAGGTATCCCCTCTTTCGTCTTCAAAATTATTAGTATACCTTACTCAGAGCTATATTTTTATTCGTCACATGATATGTGTTTTGTTTGGAGCGTATTTTCATTTTACTAGCTGTTTGAATAAAATCATTGTATCTGAAATCTTTAATGAGAGAGAGTCCTCACACGGCTATTTAACTACTTAACTACTCATTGATCTTCACTTATGTCTATTTGGAGTAGTTTTTCATTTACGCTTGTGCTTCACTTATATCCTATGAGTAAATGGTTGAATGAATTGAATATCATAAATCTGAAATTATATATGTTTCATATTCTTACCCCATGGGGATAATGACTTCACATATAAGAAGCATAGGTGGTAAAATTTATTGAAAGTTAGCAAACACAACATTAGTCACTTGAACAATTCATGAAAGAATATTTAAGGAAGAGAGATTTAACATATAAATATACTGTCTGAACCTCTTCTATGATTGTGAGCCCCATTAATTATTTTCAAACTTGAGCAAATTAGTTGAAATTGGACAAGGAAGACAATGTAATAAGTTATGTTTCGGTATATTTGTATAGAAGTTATATTGTTATGAATCCTCCAACATGTGGTGGATCTTTTGCTAGCGAAAAATTTGTACTAAGTAGAGATACTACTTGGGCATCCAAAAACCCTTAAACCCAGTTTCATGCCATGAGTGTCCACCATATCTACCTATGGATTGAATAAGATCCTTCAAGTAAGTTGTCATCGGTGCAAAAATCAATAAAAAATGCTCCTAAATATGTATGATCTTTTATTGTAAGGGAAAATAAGTGTTGTACGAACTTGTGTTGGTAAAGAAATAAAAGGGATGGACTGCATAATTGTCGGTGTACTAGAGTATGGGTACCCTAGTATCCTGAACTCGTGCACGGGCAGTTGCAGCACCCCGCGGCAAGGCTTGCCGGGTGACCGCCAAGACCCTCCGTGGTTCCCTTGAAGACCATTCAAGAACAAAGTACTCAAACCAAGGCCCCGGCAAGAGGAGCTTGCCGGGAAGGCCAACCAAGGCCCCGACAAGAGGATCTTGCCGGGAAGAGACAAGCCCCCGGCAAGAGGAGCTTGCCGGGAAGGCCACTCAAGGCATACCAAGAAAGCTTGCCGCGACGCGCCCTGCGTCCCGGCAAGATCCGGTGAGTGACAAGCTTCCGGACACGACAAGACGACGGCCGCGGCAAGGAGCTTGCCGCGGGAAACCCCCACTTCGTGCCCGCGCTCCAGCACACCTGCTAACGTGTCGCTCTGGGACTCTCCCAAGCACACATGGCAGGAGGCCGTGCAGCTAGGGGTACGTGGTGGCAAGCGGAGATGAAGAGAAGCCCATCGTGGCAAATGGTGGCGCTCCTAACGGTCACCTTTTGCACTGTTTAGGAGACTCAGACAGGCATTTAATGCCCTTGTCCCCTGCCGTCAGAGTTAGGTAGGGAGCACTATATCCACAGTAGCGG
Organism: Triticum aestivum; assembly: GCF_018294505.1. NCBI lineage: Eukaryota > Viridiplantae > Streptophyta > Magnoliopsida > Poales > Poaceae > Triticum > Triticum aestivum. The sequence goes on from NC_057813.1 coordinate 554,352,549, forward strand.
TAGCTGCACCTACCGCATCCTTTTCCTTTTTACCCTTCTAGTCTACGTTGCCACCTGTCGGCGACCCCTTGAAAGTATAAAAGGAGGCCCAAGCGCAACGTAGAGGGAGGTTCGGCCAGTTCGGCTCATTCGAAACACCAGAAACACTCCCACGCTCAGTCTGATAGCGTCAATCACTCCTGAGCAAAGATTCAATACACACAAACAAGCAGCAGTAGGGTTTTACGCATCCGTGCGGCCCGAAGCTGGGTAAAATCGCCCGCGTGCACTGCCTCGATCCGCTCTTTGTGCGCTCTCCGCCTCCCACCGAACCGAAAGGGGCCCTGTCCCCATAGGTGTTGGTGGATCAGCACCCCCCGACATCTCTGGCGCGCCAGGTAGGGGGCGTCGAGATTGTGCGAACCCGATCCGGCGTGCACACAAGCTAAATCTTCATCGTCTTCATCGACATGCCACCGAAGAAGAAGGATTCGGAGGCAGCTGTTCCGTCCACGTCAGGGCTCAGCTGTTCTTCATTGTCATGGCTCCTAAGGAGCGGGCGAGCAAAAGAACGTCGCCAGTGCGGCAACAGAAAAAGCTAAGTCATGCAAAACTTTAGATATTTCCTTTCTATATAAGGTTATCCGCCTCGGAGATCTTGTTCTTTGTATGGAAAACCTGTGCACGGAGGAATCAACTCGTAGCTAGTTGTGCCCTTACTTTGTTTCGAGTCCGCTCAACAACTTAAGTGAGCTGCTAGCGCCCTTACTTTGCTTCGAGTCCGCTCAGCAACTTAAGTGAGCCGCTAGCGCCCTTACTTTGTTTCGAGTCCGCTCAACAACTTAAGCAAGCTGCTAGCGCCCTTACTTTGCTTCGAGTCCGCTCAGCAACTTAAGTGAGCCGCTAGCGCCCTTACTTTGTTTCGAGTCCGCTCAACAACTTAAGCAAGCTGCAACTAGTTGCGACAAGATTGCTTGTCGGTAGCAACCCCGCCAGCAGGCTGCTAAAGTTCCGCACTCGGCGCTCGCGGCAAGGGTGCCTGCACCGGCAAGTTTCCCTAGAAAGCGTAGGGTGGACGTACAAAGAGAGGTTGAACAGGAAGATAGCATGCGCTATTTATTTGGGATTTCTGCATAGACCTGTATGCCAAGGAGCCTTCTCGGGGCTAGTTGCGCCCCATGTTGCCTCGAGTCCGCTCGGCAACTTGTGCGGTTGCGCTAGAACCAAGAAGGTAAACCTTTCTAGGAGGCGATGTTCCCGAATAGCCGCTAAGGGCCCGTTCCCTCAAGCACTGCTGGCTGGATCATACGCACCGGAAAGCATTCCAGCAGGCATAGGGAATATGCAGCAAAAGTCAAAATTCGCAAGCAAGTTAAGTGCACTTCGGATGCTAATCACTTGTCATGTTTAAACGCAGTTATGGCCCGGGGGCTGGCAACGCCCTTAGGGCCAATCTTTTTGGTGTCAAGAACGACGAAGTTCTTCGCCATAAGCCTTTCCGGCAACGATCTTGCCGGGAGCCGGTGTCAAGAACGACGAAGTTCTTCGCCATAAGCCTTTCCGGCAACGATCTTGCCGGGAGCCGGTGTCAAGAACGACGAAGTTCTTTGCCATAAGCCTTTCCGGCAACGATCTTGCCGGGAGCCGGTGTCAAGAACGATGAAGTTCTTCGCCATAAGCCTTCCTGACAACAAGCTTGCCGGAAGCCGTGACCTAGGCCGCGCGTGCCCGCGCACTGTTTTGGGCCTGGCCCAATAGCGCTCGGCACCGTGTATGGCCCAGGCCCGGGGGCTCCTGTCGGTGTACTAGAGTAGGGGCACCCTAGTATCCCGAACTCGTGCATGGGCAGTTGCAGCACCCCGCGGCAAGGCTTGCCGGGTGACCGCCAAGACCCTCCGTGGTTCCCTTGAAGACCATTCAAGAACAAAGTACTCAAACCAAGGCCCCGGCAAGAGGAGCTTGCCGGGAAGGCCAACCAAGGCCCCGACAAGAGGATCTTGCCGGGAAGAGACAAGCCCCCGGCAAGAGGAGCTTGCCGGGAAGGCCACTAAAGGCATACCAAGAAAGCTTGCCGCGACGCGCCCTGCGTCCCGGCAAGATCCGGCGAGCGACAAGCTTCCGGACGCGACAAGACGACGGCCGCGGCAAGGAGCTTGCCGCGGGAAACCCCCACTTCGTGCCCGCGCTCCAGCACACCTGCTAACGTGTCACTCTGGGACTCTCCCAAGCACACGTGGCAGGAGGCCGTGCAGCTAGGGGTACGCGGTGGCAAGCGGAGATGAAGAGAAGCCCATCGTGGCAAACGGTGGCGCTCCTAACGGTCACCTTTTGCACTGTTTAGGAGACTCAGACAGGCATTTAATGCCCTTGTCCCCTGCCGTCAGAGTTAGGTAGGGCGCACTGTATCCATAGTAGCGGTAGCTGCACCTACCGCATCCTTTTCCATTTTTACCCTTCTAGTCTACGTTGCCACCTGTCGGTGACCCCTTGAAAGTATAAAAGGAGGCCCAAGCACAACGTAGAGGGAGGTTCAGCCAGTTCGGCTCATTCGAAACACCAGAAACACTCCCACGCTCAGTCTGATAGCGTCAATCGCTCCTGAGCAAAGATTCAATACACACAAACAAGCAGCAGTAGGGTTTTACGCATCCGTGCGGCCCGAAGCTGGGTAAAATCGCCCGCGTGCACTGCCTCGATCCGCTCTTTGTGCGCTCTCTGCCTCCCACCGAACCGAAAGGGGCCCTGTCCCCATAGGTGTTGGTGGATCAGCACCCCCCGACAATAATAAAGGTTGCTATCACAAAGGGCAATACAACATGACGTTCCTTTGCATTAAGAGTTTGCACATCCAAAATTAAAAAGCGCATGACAACCTCTGCTCCCCTCTGCGAAGGGCTATCTTTTACTTTCATGTATTTACTTTTACACAAGAGTCAATAGTATTCCTTCTTATTTCGACCTTAATTATTCTTTTGTTGGCAAGCATCATATGGTGGGGAAAGATCCAAGCATATATGGCCATTCAAATATATTTGATCATGAATTATTATTGTTGACAATTATCTATATGATAAATAAGTTGGGAGGCGAAACATTAAGACCCTATCTTTCTTTGTGTTCGATGGATGCTATTTGTTCTAAAAATATGCTTTGAGTGTTAGCAATCATGGAAGACTATGTGATAGTTGAATATGTGGAATTTGATAAACCAAAGCTCTTACATAGAACCTTCCTGAAAATAAGATGAATTCCAATTCTTTGGTGAATCAAAACATAGTTTGTTAGTTTTCAAGAAACTTTGTTGTCTATACTTTAACATGTGAATAGCTTGTTATTTGATCATGAGAAGTTTTATGAGATGAGCTACTGTCTATAATATATAATGATGCTAAAAAGTGTTTGGAACTATCATTGATCAAATTTATGCACTATGCTAGCATTCACACTTCATAAATTATTTCTTTTATCATTTGCCTACTCGAGGACGAGCAGGAATTAAGCTTGGGGATACTGATTCATCTCCAACGTATCTATAATTTATGAAGTATTCATGCCATGTTTGGAACAATTTTATATGGTTTTGGTATGATTTGATTAGAACTAACCGGGACTGGCGCTGCTTTCAGCAGAACTACCGTGGTGTCGTTTTTTGTGCAGAAACATAAGTTCTCGGAATGGGCTGAAAATTTATGGTGATTTTTTATGGACCAACAGAGACCCTCAAAGCACCGGAGTTGGGCCAAGAAGTGACCGAGGAGTCCACAAGCCTAGGGGACGCGCCCTACCCCTAGGGAGGGCGCCCATGGCTTGTGGACTCCTTGAGCACCCCCTTGACGTGAGACCGATGCCAAAAATTCCTATAAATACCACCCTCAAAGAACCATAGATCAGAAGTGCCGCCACTGCAAGCCTCTGTAGCCACGAAAAATAAATCTAGGGTGCCGGAGGGGGCCATCATCACCGGAGGCCACGGAGGAGGAAGCCGGAGGGGGCCATCATCACCATGGAGTCCAAGGACCAGAGGGAGAACCTCTCCCCATCTAGGGGGAGGCCATGGAGGAGGAAGCACAAGGGGAAGACTCTCTCCCCTCTCCCCTGGTGGCGCTGGATTGCCATCGGGGGAACCATCGCCGCGGTGATCCTCTTCATCAACATCACCATCTTCATCACCTTCCTCGTCTCTTTTAAGCGGCCCACTCTCCTGCACCCCGCTGCAATCCCCTACTTGAACATGGTGCTTTATGCCACATATTATGATCCAATAATGTGTGTCCATCCTATGATGTTTTGAGTAGATTTCTTTTGCCTTTTGGGTTGATTGATGATCTAGATTAGTTTGAGTTGTACGTTTTATTTTGGTGTTGTCCTATGGTGCCTTCTGTGCTGCGCATACGTGAAGGATTCCTGTTGTAGGATGTTGCAATATGTTCATGATTCACTTATAGAGGGTTGCTATAGTGATCGAAGCTTAAACCCGAGTAATGGGGTTATTGCGTATGGGATAAAGGGGACTTTATACTTTAATGCTATGGTTGGTGTCGGTGTCAAAATCGGCGGATCTCGGGTAGGGGGTCCCGAACTGTGCGTCTAGGCGGATGGTAACAGGAGACTAGGGACACGATGTTTTTACCCAGGTTCAGGCCCTCTCGATGGAGGTAAAACCCTACTCCTGCTTGATTGATATTGATGATATGCGTAGTACAAGAGTAGATCTACCACGAGATCAGAGAGGCTAAACCCTAGAAGCTAGCCTATGGTATGATTGTTGTTCGTCCTATAGACTAAAACCCTCTGGTTTATATAGACACCGGAGAGGGCTAGGGTTACACAGAGTCGGTTACAATGGGAGGAGATCTACATATCCGTATCGCCAAGCTTGCCTTCCACGCCAAGAAATGTCCCATCCGGACACGGGACGAAGTCTTCAATCTTGTATCTTCATAGTCCAGGAGTCCGGCCAAAGGTCATAGTCCGGTCATCCGAACACCCCCTAATCCGGGACTCCCTCAGTAGCCCCCGAACCAGGCTTCAATGACGATGAGCCCGGCACGCAGATTTGTCTTCGGCATTGCAAGGCGGGTTCTTCTCCAAACTTCATGTACCTGTGGAATAGTGTCCGACTTCTGGTGAATTTTGCGCTCCTTGGCTTCTGTGCCCAATAACGGCCATCTTCCACATGTCAAACGAATGTGAAAAGCCAGGTTTTTTTTCATTTACCCCCTTAGCTGTGCAAATGAGCTGCCTATAAAAGAGACGGGGATTTATATCCGAATCACACCATCTTTCCTTTGCAAGCTTTCATCGGAGCACATTCGACAGAGATCCATTCCATCATGGCCGGTCGACGCAGCTCCTCCTCCCGCCCCCTCAGTCCTCCGCCTGCAGGTTGGGAAAGATGCTCCGTCTCGCATAGCGAGCTAGTGGCGCTCCAAGCCAAGGGATTACTCCCCCCAGCCTACATGGTCCCGGTTCGAGCCAGGCTCGCCATCTATAATGGTGGAGAGCAAGCGGAGAGCGTTCCCGATCCCTCCAAAGGAGAGCGGGTATGCCTTGTCCCTTATTTGATAAGAGGGCTCAGATTTCCAATTAATCCGTTTCTCCGGGGGCTCCTGGAGTTTTACGGCCTCCAGTTGCACAACCTTATGCCTGCCTCCATATTGCATATCGCGGGCTTCGTAGCCCTTTGCGAGCTGTTTTTGGGTATCGAGGCTCATTTTGCACTGTGGAAGAAGTTGTTCTGCCTCGTGCCCCATTCTCAGGAGGGGTCGATATATCAAGTGGGCGGAGCCGAACTATGGCGCATCGCCGGGACCGGATATCTATCCGGAACCCCAAAGAAGGCGTCCGAGGACTGGCCTTCAGAATGGTTTTATATAGAAGACGTCCCCCTACCGGACCCTGTACGAATCGGTCTCCCTGAGTTCGATAATGCTCCTCTGAAGAAGCGCCTAAGCTGGCGTCCACGGAGCCCTCGGAAGGAAAATGACAGGGACGTCCTTTACCTGATGAGCCGGATAAGGTTGTTGGCTCATTCCGGAAAGACCATGATCGAGGTCATGGCCACATGAATTACGCGGGGGGTGCAGCCGCTTCAGTATAGAGGCCACCCCATGTGGGATTTCAACGGGGAGGACGACGCCACCCAGTGCGGCCGTAAGGGGCCGGATTCATCTGCCGCTCTGATAAAGATCTTGTCCGCTTTGTACAAGGGAGAAGAGGAGGAATTTCTCCGCGTCAACCCACGGGGCAGATTTTCTATGTACAATCCTCCAAGCTGGGTAAACGAATACTTTCACTTGTCCATCCGTTTCATATTCCCACAGTTAAGTATTTAGTCTAGCAATTTCAATGCAGGAGCTACGCCAGGCTATAAAGGATATAAACAGCCCTCCTCCACAACCCGAGGACCCAGAACGGTCACTCGATCTGGACTCCCAAGAGGACCCGGACTTAGGCGTGGAACTGATCGATGGGGTGTTTCATCAATTGAGCAAGGACAACGCCTTGGTGGCCATTACGGCCGATTACCCCAGACTACTCCCAGCCTCTCAAGTAACCGAGACCGAAGTCCCAACATTTTTCAGAATGATCCATCCGTGCTTATTTTGGGTCACCGTATACCAATGACGTTTTCGCAGGGGAGGTCCTTGAGGCGGAAGGCCGAGCCTGCGGTGGCCAGCCAACAAGGGGCATCAAGGCCTGGTAGGCTGAAAAGAAGTGCGGTCCGGATTGAGACGCCGGAGCAACGGTATGGCGTGCCTTTTTATTCCCAGGTTTTATTCCCTCAAGGCGTACCAACGCTCGTGCTTTCTTCAGGAAAAAGAGCGCTCATCGGACTATATCCGGAGAGGTTGCCAAACGCGCCTCCACCGGCTAGGCTCCAAGGCCGGGTCCGGAAGCGGAGACGAGTACGAGGCGCGCACCGGACGCTCCTCCGACAGAGGATGCGGACGGGCTGTCTGCCACCAATTCAGAGGTGGTGAGTGCCATGAACCACAGGCGTCGCTGGACAATTCTTCGTGACGCTTGTTTCTCCCAAGAGGCGTTAGATGCCTTCGATACGGGAGATGCGTATCTCCGTGCCGCTCAAAATGGTCTAGCCAGAGCCACAGAGCAGTATGTAAAAGACATACGGGTGAGAAAATTTGATGGTTATGTATGTCAGTAGCCCCCGAGACTTGAAGCAGTTAGAATAACTGATTTAAGGATCATTTGTTATGCAGGGTCTTACAGAAAAGAATACCCAATGGACCCAGGAGCTGGAAGAGTGCAAAGCCCAACTTGAGGCCGCACTAGCCGCGACAGGGGAGGCCAAGGAGACCCCCTCTGGTACTTATATGTTTTCGAAAGATCCGTATGTGCGAAGTGCGGCATGTGTAAAAAATCTGACAACAACATTGCAGATGGCGCCGGAGTGAATCCGGACCAACAACAACTCTTGCGTCGGTTAAAGGCCGGCGAGAGCGTGCTTCCAAGGGTGAGGCAAGAGAAAAACAAGCTCCAAGATGCCAACACCCAGTTGGGCGAGGAACTAAAGGATGTTTGTGCGCAGCTGTCGGACTCCGTGAAGGAGAATCGGCGGCTTCGACGCGACATTTTTAGTAAGTGCTTGAAAGAACTTCGGAAAAAGAGTTTGGCGAGGAAGTCGATCGACAAAGTTATGTCTGTAGGTATGCTGACAGGTAGGCCTGCGGAGGAAATGCCCGGATCTAGCGGGTGACCTTCTTCCTGAGCTCTTACAATTGCACGAACGAGTTCGGCATGTGATGCAAGGCGTCGCCCAGGCTTTGTGGCCATCCGTCTCCATGCCCGAAGGCCTTGGAGAGCTTGCAGAGAAGCTGAAGGGAGCGCGGCAGTGCTTCTGATTATGGAAGATATCGGCCTACCGTCAAGGCACCCGGGAGGCCTGGGCCATGGTGAAGACATGGTACACGAAGGCTGACCCAAACCACATGGCCGAGGTCGGACCGGTAAGGCCCAACGGGAAGGAGATCCCTGTGAGCTTAGTGTACGACCAGGTAGAGCTGGCCGCCAAATATTCTCAACAGGACTGTAAGCTAGACAGCCTGTTGGATGGTATTGAAGAGAAATATGTCCAGTCAAATTGACTATGTAATTTAATATGACATGTAGAATGCCTTCTAGCTGGATTGTAGATCATTTGTCATGGCGGACCTTTTCGCTTCAACCTCGGGACCTGATAGTCCGGATTGTGTCTGAATACCCTCTCAGTTATGTAAGAACCGGGGCATGCGTGGAGACCAGGCGTAGGGGTCATTAGTGCTTGAACAGACAAGTGCCCAACTAGTTATGTTATATTACATGGTTAGTAAGAAACATCTTCTAGGGAGAATAGTTCTGTTAAGGGTTCCTTTCCCTGGGAAGCATGCCCTAAAGTGCATGTCCGGACTTCAAAAAAAGCAGAGAAACATCTGGGGGCAGTTAAATAAACGAGTGAGAAATCATCTTTTAGTTCACTGAGCGAATATTCCCTTAAGAATGCTAGCTTTCGGCTTCACCAAGTCTGAGGTACACATCCGACTGACCCGGCAGTAACAATCGCAGAGGTGCTCCCTTTACCGCCTAGCCGAACAATCGGGAACTTAGGGGTAAGCACAGGAGCCAGGCAACCTAGCTTGGCCAAAAATTAAGTCATATCGATGCATATCATGGTGAATAAAAGGTACATGCGGAAGTGCGACACATGGGTTGGGCATGAGGCCCGTATAAACAAGCTTCTGTTAAAGAAGCCCCCAGGCATAATGAGCACGAGTGGGGCGTCAATTGTTTGCAAACAAAACGCGAACGAGCCCTCAAAGGCTACGAGAGAGAAGGAAGGAGAAGGAGAGAAATATAAGACAATTAATATGTAAAAAATAGGCAGAGGAAGGAGACGAACACAGAGTCCGGCGCTAGGCGTAGAATCTTCGTCGACGGGCTGCGCTCCATGGGTTCGGCTCGAGTCGGTTATCCGATGCATCTCGCAGACGGTACGCTCCACCAGTCAGGATTTGGTCAATTATGAAGGGACCTTCCCATTTGGGTTTGAGTTTGTCCTTTTTCTTTTTCGGCAGGCGTAGAACTAATTCGCCAACATTGTAAGTTTTGGCCCATACTTCTCTGCTTTGATATCTTCAACCTGCTGTTGATAGAATGTGGAACGGGCCTTTGCTATGTCGTGCTCCTCCTCCAAGGCGTCCAAACTGTCCTGCCGATCAAGTTCGACCTCTCTTTCTTCGTACATGCACACGCGAGGTGAGTCATGAATTATGTCGCAGGGCAGAACTGCCTCGGCGCCGTATACCATAAAGAATGGTGTGAATCCGGTAGTGCGATTCGGCGTGGTCCGCAACCCCCAGAGTATAGAGTCGAGCTCCTCTACCCAGTGCATATTCGATTCCTTGAGGGATCGCACTAACCTGGGTTTGATGCCGCTCATGATTAAACCATTTGCTCGCTCAACTTGACCGTTAGTTTGTGGGTGATAGACTGAAGCGTAGTCGATCTTGATGCCCATGTTTTTGCACCAGAGTTTTACCTCATCGGTCATAAAGTTTGTGCCGTTATCTGTGATGATGCTGTGGGGGATGCCATAACGGTGTATGACCCCTAAGATGAAGTCTATCACCGGTCTGGATTCGGCCGTCTTAACAGGCTTGGCCTCTATCCATTTGGTGAATTTGTCCACCATGACCAGTAAGTATTTTTGCTTGTGGGTTCCCCCTTTAAGGGGTCCAACCATGTCAAGCCCCCAGACCGCAAAGGGCCAGGTGATGGGTATAGTTTGGAGGGCGGTGGGTGGCATGTGGCTTTGGTTAGCAAAGAGTTGGGAACCGACGCATCGTTGGACTAAATCCTGAGCATCTGCCCGGGCCGTCGGCTAATAAAATCATGTACGGAAGGCCTTGCTTACAAGGGCCTGGGCTGCGGCGTGGTGCCCGCCAAGTCCGGCATGAATTTCAGCCAGTAGATTTCGCCCTTCCTCTTCGGAGATACACCTTTGAAGGACTCTGGTGGTGCTTTTCTTATAAAGCTCTCCCTCATGGACTTTGTAGGCTTTAGATCACCGCACTATGCAGCGTGCCTCGTTCTAGTCCTATGGGAGTTCCTGCCTAGTCAGGTAGGCTAGGAATGGTTTTGTCCATGGGGCAATGACTGCCATTATCTCATGGGCTGAGGATGTTACTTCGTTGGCCAACCCTTCCGTTGTGCTAGAATGTTCGGTGTCGGGCAGTGCGGTTGGATCCGGGCTATTATTTCCGGATTCCCCTTCCCATGATACGGATGGCTTGAATAGCCTTTCCAAGAAAATGTTGGGGGGGGGGACTGCATCGTGCTTTGCGCCGATGCATGCCAAGACGTCTGCTGCCCGATTGTTCTCCCGGGCTATATGGTGAAACTCGAGCCCTTTGAACCGAGCTGACATTTTTAAGACGACGTTGCGATAAGCTGCCATTTTCGGATCCTTGGTGTCAAAGTCTCCATTTATTTGGGATATCGCGAGGTTCGAATCCCCACGCACCTCTAGACGTTGAATGCCCATGGAGACTGCCGTCCGGAGGCCATGTAGAAGGGCCTCGTATTCGGCTGCGTTATTGGAGTCTGTATACATTATCTAGAGTACGTATTGAACTATATCTCATGTTGGGGACATCAAAACGACGCCAGCCCTCAGACCAGCTAACATTTTGGAGCCGTCGAAGTGCATGATCCAATTGGAGTATGTGCCGTACTCTTTAGGGAGTTCGGCTTCAGTCCATTCAGCGACAAAGTCGGCCAAGACTTGCGACTTGATAGCTCGCCGTGGCTTGTAGGTTATGTCGAACGGAAGGAGCTCGATGGCCCATTTAGCAATCCGGCCCGTTGTGTCGCGGTTGTTTATAATGTCGTTAAGAGGTACTTCGGAGGCTACTGTTATTGAACACTCTAGAAAGTAGTGTCGCAGCTTGCGGGATGCCATAAACACCATGCACGCTATCTTTTGATAGTGCGAATACCGTGACTTGCATGGAGTGAGGACAGTAGACACATAGTAAACTGGTTTTTGAAGGGGAAATTTGTGTCCGTCCGTTTCTCGTTCGACGACGAGCATTGCGCTTACAACTTGATGAGTTGCCGCAATGTATAATAACATTGGTTTGCCGGTGTTAGGCGCGGCCAGGACCGAGTTTGTTGCCAATATGGCCTTTATTTCCTCGAGTCCGGCCGTGGCGGCGTCCGTCCACTCGAAGTGTTCGATGCGCCGGAGGAGGCGATAAAGGGGTAATGCCTTTTCTCCCAAACGGGAGATAAAGCGGCTTAGAGCCGCAACGCATCCCGTCATTTTTTGTATTTGTTTGAGGTCTCTTGGAATATCCAATTGTGACAACGCTCTGATCTTAGCTGGGTTTGCCTCAATTCCTCTACCGGATACAATGAAGCCCAAGAGCTTTCCGGCTGGTACGCCGAAAACGCATTTTTCCGGGTTAAGCTTGATGTCATATGTCCGGAGTTTATCGAGTGTGAGCCTCAAATCGTCTACTAAAGTTTGGACATGCTTGGTTTTGACAACCACGTCATCTATGTATGCCTCCACTGTTTTGCCGATTTGGTCTGCCAGACATGTCTGAATCATGCGCTGATATGTTGCGCCCGAAGGACATTGTGTTGAAGCAGAATGGGCCGCATGGGGTGATGAAAGCCGTTGCGGCTTGGTCTGGCTCCGCCATCTTAATTTGATGGTAGCCGGAGTATGCGTCGAGGAAACACAATGAATCATGTCCTGCGGTAGCGTCGATAATTTGATCGATGCGGGGAGGGGGAAGGGATCCTTTGGGCAAGCCTTGTTGAGGTCCTTGAAATCGACGCATAGGCGCCAGGATTTGTCCTTCTTTGGTACCATCACCAAGTTCGCTAGCCAATCCGGATGTTTTATGTCTCTGATGAATCCGACCTCTAGTAGTTTGGCTAGCTCTTCTCCCATGGCTTGTCTCTTTGTTTCGGAGAATCGCCGAAGAGCCTGCTTGACAGGCTTGAATCCTTTTAGGATGTTGAGGCTGTGTTCGGCCAGCCTGCGTGGTATTCCTGGCATGTCTGAAGGGTGCCAGGCAAAAATGTCCCAATTTTCGTGTAGGAATTCTCGTAGTGCGGCATCTACATCAAGGTTTAATTGCGCCTCGATGGAGGCCGTTTTTGTAGGGTCCGTTGGGTGGACCTGGAATTTGACTATTTCATCCGCTGGTTTAAAGGAGGTGGACTTGGATCTTTTATCAAGTATCACATCGTCCCTGTTCACCATGGAGCGCAGCACAGTTAGTTCTTTGGTCGCTAGGGCTTCAGAAAGTGCCTCAAGGGCCAATGCGGCTGTTTTGTTTTCAGCGCGGAGTGCTATGTCCGGGTCACTAGCAAGAGTGATGATCCTGTTGGGTCCGGGCATTTTGAGCTTCATGTACCCGTAATGGGGTATAGCTTGAAAAATTGTGAATGCCTCTTGCCCTAATAGAGCATGGTATCGGTTGCTGAACGGGGCCACTTGAAACATGACCTCCTCGGATCTATAATTATCCGGCGTGCTGAACACCACGTCCAGTGTGATTTTTCCTGTACAACATGCTTCTCGACTGGGGATTATTCCTCTAAAGGTTGTGTTGCTTTGCTCAATGCGGATCCAGTCTATTTCCATTTTTCAAAGTGTTTCCTCATAAATGAGGTTCAATCCGCTGCCACCATCCATGAGTACCTTGGTAAGTCGAAAGCCGTCCACTATTGGACTGAGGACCAATGCGGCTAGTGCTCGGGCTATTCGGAATTTAGGTTCGTCACTGGCATTGAAGGTAATAGCCGTGTCACTCCATGGGTTTATTGTTGCTACTTGGTAGACTTTGGCAAGGTTGCGGAGTGTTCGTTTCTGCATATTGTTTGATGCGAAGGTCTCGAAGACCGTTAATACCGTACTGGTATCCCTGGGGTGGTGCTCTGTGAATTCTGGAGTTAGAAGCTCCTCGCCACTTCTGGCCACCTGTCGGAGTATCCAACATGCTCTAAGGCTATGAGTTGGTGTGACGCACTCTGTACTATAAATTTTACAGGGTCCATTGAGCCATCCCTCCAGTACGGTTCCATGCACTGTAGAGGGTTTTTGCTTTTTGGTGTTTAACCCAGGTGCCTGGCGATGACGCACCGTTTTATTTCGAACTTGGGTTGTATTCAGGGCCGGATTGTCCCAAAATTTTGTTTTGGTTTTCCATGCGCTTTCCATCACGCAGTACTTTCGTACTATGGATGCCAAGTCGGCGAAGCGTGTAATTTCTCGGCGACTTATGGCGTTGAGGATCCCCTTGTCTGTGCAATTATTGCAGAAGGATGAAATTGCATCCTCCTCGCGGCAGTCCTCTATTCTGTTCATGACCAGGAGGAATCTGGCCCAGTAATGGTGTACTATTTCTGCGGGCTCTTGCCGAATTTGGGATAAATCCCTTATATTTGGGTGGGCGGGTGGAATTAAATCCGAAACCTCGCCCCATCTGAGGCTCAAGGGCCAAGGAGTTTCTGGACTTGGAAGCTTGTGTTCTTGGACATCGTCCAATGAATCTAGCCTGCTGCCTGACTTTAGGTTCGGGGCTTGAATGACGTCCTGCCCTCCACGGGTATCCGGCTTGGAGGGATCGGGACTCCGGACATAACTAGTCTTCAAGATAGATGAAGGCTTGCCGCATTGTTCCTCTACCACTGCAACGTGGTGGGTGACCTGGGGAGAGTTAATCTCTCTCAGATCGGGTTTAAGCCTAATCTGATCGTGGTCTGTAGCGACTCCCAGGGCGGCGATGCGATACAAGAGCTCGTTTAAGGAAGAGAGCTCCATCAGATCTAGCTGCTCGGCGAGTTCTGAGTTGACGTGAAGATTGTTTTTGATGACCCGAGAAGTCATCATCGGCGCGGAGGCCGAACAGGCGGTCATAAGGAATCCGCCTAGCCGGAGAGTTTGGCCGATAGCCAAAGCTCCTTTAGAAACAGTGCCGTCTTTAAAGACGGGATGAGGCATTCTTACTGATGGCGACGCCACAACGGAACTCTCAATGAAAGCACCAATGTCGGTGTCAAAACCGGCGGATCTCGGGTAGGGTGTCCCGAACTGTGCGTCTAGGCGGATGGTAACAGGAGACTAGGGACACGATTTTTTTACCCAGGTTCGGGCCCTCTCAATGGAGGTAAAACCCTACTCCTGCTTGATTGATATTGATGATATGGGTAGTACAAGAGTAGATCTACCACGACATCAGAGAGGCTAAACCGTAGAAGCTAGCCTATGGTATGATTGTTGTTCGTCCTATGGACTAAAACCCTCCGGATTATATAGACATCGGAGAGGGCTAGGGTTACACAGAGTCGGTTACAATGGGAGGAGATCTACATATCCGTATCGCCAAGATTGCCTTCCATACCAAGGAATGTCCCATCCGGACACGGCACGAAGTCTTCAATCTTGTATCTTCATAGTCCAGGAGTCCGGCCAAAGGTCATAGTCCGGTCATCCGGACACCCCCTAATCCGGGACTCCCTCAGTTGGGTTTTACATTAATGATCTTTAGTAGTTGTGGATGCTTTCTAGAGTTCCAATCATAAGTGCATATGATCCAAGTAGAGAATGTCTGTTAGCTTATGCCTCTCCCTCATATAAAATTGCAATAGTGATTACCAATCTTGTTAACAATTGCCTAGGACAATTCCGCACACCGACCCATCATTATTCCACACTCGCTATTTATAAAATATTGTAATATATTCTAACTTTATGTTAATAGCACCTATTTTTATATTTTAGTTCTCCAATATCATGCAAATCTATGCTCTTCATACCCACAACGTAGTTTTATTTCTCATTTCTAGATGGAAGCAAACGTTCGGTGTATGTAGAGTCGTATTAGTGGCAGATAGGACTTGAGAGAATATTGATCCTACCTTTAGCTCCTTGCGGGTTCGACACTCCATACTTATCACTTCCACCTTTGGAAATTGCTACAATGATTCCTTGCAATCGGGGATTATCAGTAGCACCGCAAGGCCTGCTGGTACCTCGCGGCGTGAAGGGAGGCCTGGCAGCGGGCTTCCTCGCCGAGCACAAGATCTATTTCCCGTGGGGTATCTTAGTGCACCTCTTCGAATGCCTAGACTCGTGGGGAACCATGCTTGATCTCAGATGGGAGGACCGCCTCGGCCCCATAGACGAGGAATAAAGAATTCTTGCCGATGGGCTTAGTTGCGGTGGTGCAGATAGACCATTACACGGACTGTAGTTCGTCTAGCTAGCCCTTGCTGCAGGCCTCAAGCTTCTTCGTGAAGCTCCTGGTCTTGAGGCCCCTTAGGACTATCGTCTTGGCGTGCTTGGCCTGGCCGTTGCTCCACGGGTGTGCCACCGAAGCGCGTAACAAATCTGCATTCCAAGGTTAGCACAATATGACCTAAAGAGATTGCTTGTGAACTGGGAGCCATTATCGGTGATGATTCGGTTGGGAACACCGAATCGGCTCATGAGGCCCTTGATGAACTTGACGGCCGAGTCTACAAGGATGGTGCGCATAGGTTCCACCTCCACCACTTGGTGAATTTGTCGACAGTGACATAGAGGTAGCGGTAGCCACCGGCTGCCCGAGGAAATGGGCCCAGTATGTCCAGCCCCTAGACCGCAAAGGGCCATGACCGGAATTGTCTAGATCCCCTGCGCCATCTGATGAATCTGCTTGGCAAGGAACTGGCATGCCTCGCAGGATCGGACCAGCTTAGTGGTGTCATGAAGTGTTGTAGGCCAGTAGAACCCACTGCAGAACACCTTTCCCACGGGTGTGCGTGATGAGGAGTGGTGCTCGCAGCCTCCATCATGAATATCGGCCAATAGCTCGCGCCCATGCTCCTCCTCTATGCACCGTAGCAAGACATCATTGGGGCGCCTGCGATACAGCTCGCCGTCTCTCAAGTAGTAAGCGGTGGCCTGTTGAGCCACGTGCTCCGCTTTCGCATCCTTTTCGGTAGGGTGCCATGAAGCAGGTAGGCCTTGAGCTCCTCAACCCAACTGCCTGCCTGAGGCTCCAATGCTAGAAGCAGGCGGGCTCCCGAGGTCAGGCCATAGGCCACGGCGCCCATGGCCGGTGCGGGACGCAGCTCCTCAAGGAGCAGCGTCGGGCCAACCATCTGGGGGAGGGGGGCAACTGATAGCTTGAAGAGCCTTTCTTCAAAGACACCAGGGTTTTGAGGCTTGCGGAAGGATACTCACTTGGCGACATGTCAGCTTCCTTGTTCGTGCCACGCGGGATGTGCTGCAACTCTAAACCTAGGAAACGCTTTTCAATTCTAGGCACCTCCTCAAGGTAAGCCGTCATATGCTCGTCCTTGGGCTTGTACTCTTTGTTGGAGAAGTTGACGAGGAGCTGAGAATCTCCCTTGATGGTGAGGCGCTTGTGAAAGGATCGAGAAGAGGTGTCTAGAAGGGGGGGGGGTGATTAGACCCTCAACAAGTAAAGATGGTAGTTTTTATGTTTTTCAAGTCAAGGTTGGAGATAGGCACAATTTCTAGCATTTAAAGTACAATTCAAGCAAGCATGGCAAGAGTATATGAGTAGCGGAAAGAAAAGCATGCAACTTGCAAGAAAGTAAAGGGATGGGATTGGAGTGTGCAAACGCAATTGGAGACACGGAGATTTTTGGCGTGGTTCTGATAGGTGGTGCTGTTGTACATCCACATTGATGGAGACTTCAACCCACGAAGGGTAACGGCTGCGCGAGTCCATGGAGGGCTCCACCCATGAAGAGTCCATGAAGAAGCAACCTTGTCTATCCCACCATGGCCATCGCCCACGAAGGACTTGCCTCACTTGGGTAGATCTTCACGAAGTAGGCGATCTCCTTGCCCTTAAAAACTCCTTGGTTCAACTCCACAATCTTAACGGAGGCTCCCAAGTGACACCTAACCAATCTAGGAGACACCACTCTCCAAAAGGTAATAGATGGTGTGTTGATGATGAACTCCTTGCTCTTGTGCTTCAAATGATAGTTTCCACAACACTCAACTCTCTCTCTCTACACACAGATTTGGATATGGTGGAAAGACGATTTGAGTGGAAAGCAACTTGGGAAGGCTAGAGATCAAGATTCTTATGGTTGGATTGGAATGTCTTGGTCTCAACACATGAGTAGGTGGTTATCTCTCAGAAAATGAGTAGTGGAAGTGTAGGCATGTTCTGATGGCTCTCTCATGAATGGAGAAGGGGTGGAGGGGTATATATAGCCTCCACACAAAATCTAGCTGTTACACACAATCTTGCAAACTCGGTGGGACCGAATAGTGAAACTCAGTCAGATCGATATGGTTAAAAATGTGAACGTTAGAGTTTTTGGTGGGACCGTCAAGGTCAACTTGGTGAGACTGATGTTCTAGGGTTAGGGCAAAACCTCATCTCGGTGAGACCGATTGCATGAACTCGGTGAGACCAATTTCAGCAATAAGCAAACAGAGACTTGGTCAAGCAAACTCGATGGGACCGACTGCACATTTCGGTGAGATCGAAATAACTGCAATAGGTAACACAGAGTTTGCAAGGCCATCTTGGTGAGACCGAGATCCCATCGGTGAGATCGAACTGATTAGAGTTTCTGGCAGTGGCTATGTCAGGTGAACTCGGTGGCACCAGATAGATCAAATCGGTGGGGCCGAGTTTGACTTTAGGTTTAGGACATATGTGGAAATGAAGAAGTGGTTGAGGGCTTTGGAGCATATCACTAAGAACTTTGAGCAAGCAAGCCATTAAGCAACACCTCATCCCCTTTTAATAGTATTGGCTTTTCCTATGGACTCAATGTGATCTTGGATCACTAAAATAAAAATGTAGAGTCTTGAGCTTTTGCCAATATGTGTCCTTAGCATTT
This sequence comes from Triticum aestivum, assembly GCF_018294505.1. Taxonomy (NCBI): domain Eukaryota; kingdom Viridiplantae; phylum Streptophyta; class Magnoliopsida; order Poales; family Poaceae; genus Triticum; species Triticum aestivum. The sequence goes on from NC_057813.1 coordinate 554,370,423, forward strand.
TGAAGGGGTTCCACATCCTCTTGTCCTGCCACTCCAATGTCGAACTCATTTGAAATATGCTATATAGAAGTATTAGTCCAACAAGAGATATGTTGACATTAATTACCAAAATCACCCAGGGAGCACTTGTGCTTTCAACTGAAGGAAATATGCCCTAGAGGCAATAATAAAGTTATTATTTATTTCCTTATTTCATGATAAATGTTTATTATTCATGTTAGAATTGTATTAACCGGAAACATAATACATGTGTGAATACATAGACAAACAGAGTGTCACTAGTATGCCTCTACTTGACTAGCTCGTTGATCAAAGATGGTTATGTTTCCTAGCCATAAACATGAGTTATCATTTGATTAAAGGGATCACATCATTAGGAGAATGATTTGATTGACTTGACCCATTCTATTAGCTTAGCACTTGATCATTTAGTATTCTGCTATTGCTTTCTTCATGACTCATACATGTTCCTATGACTATGAGATTATGCAACTCCCATTTACTGGAGGAACACTTTGTGTGCTACCAAACGTCACAACATAATTGGGTGATTATAAAGGTGCTCTACAGGTGTCTTCGAAGGTACTTGTTGGGTTGGCGTATTTCGAGATTAGGATTTGTCACTCCGATTGTCGGAGAGGTATCTCTGGGCCCACTCGGTAATGCACATCACTATAAGCTTTGCAAGCATTGCAACTAATGAGTTAGTTACAGGATGATGTATTATGGAACGAGTAAAGAGACTTGCCGTTAACGAGATTGAACTAGGTATTGAGATACCGAGGATCGAATCTCGGGCAAGTAACATACCGATGACAAAGGGAACAAAGTATGTTGTTATGCGGTTTCACCGATAAAGATCTTCATAGAATATGTGGGAGCCAATATGAGCATCCAGGTTCTGCTATTGGTTATTGACCGAAGACGTGTCTCGGTCATGTCTACATAGTTCTCGAACCCATAGGGTCCGCACGCTTAATGTTCGGTGACGATCGGTATTATGAGTTTATGTGTTTTGATGTACCGAAGGTAGTTCCGAGTCCTGGATGAGATCGGGGACATGACGAGGAGTCTCGAAATGGTCAAGATGTAAAGATCGATATATTGAACGACTATATTCGGACATCGGAAAGGTTTCGAGTGGTTCGGGTATTTTTCGGAGTATCGGAGAGTTACGGGAATTCGCCGGGGAGTAGATGAGCCTTATTAGGCTTTAGGGGAAAGAGAGAGGGGAGGCTGCGCGCCCCCCCAAGGCCTAGTCCTAATTGGACTAGGGGGAGGGGCGGCGCCCCCTCCTTCCTTCTCTTCTCTTTACCCTTTCCTTCTCTCCTACTCCTACTACTTGGAAGGGCTCCTAGTTCTACTAGGAAAGGGGGAATCCTACTCCCGGTGGGAGTAGGACTCCCCTAGGGCGCGCCATAGAGAGGGCGGACCCTCCCCCTCCTCCACTCCTTTATATACGGGGAGAGGGGCTCCCCTTGGAGACACAGCAATTGATCGCTTGGATCTCTTAGCCATGTGCGGTGCCCCCTCCACCATAATCCACCTCGATAATATCGTAGCAGTGCTTAGGTGAATCCCTGCATCGGTAGAACATCATCATCGTCACCACGCCGTCGTGCTGACGGAACTCTCCCTCAAATCTCTGCTAGATCGGAGTTCGAGGGACGTCATCGAGCTGAACGTGTGCTGAACTCGGAGGTGTCGTACGTTCGGTACTTGGATGAGTCGGATTGTGAAGACATACGACTATATCAACCGCATTCTGCTAATGCTTCCGCTTTCGGTCTACGAGGGTACGTGGACCACACTCTCCCCTCTCGTTGCTATGCATCACCATGATCTTGCGTGTGCATAGGATTTTTTTCGAAATTACTACGTTATCCAACAATGGTATCAGAGCTAGGTTTTATGCATAGATGTTATATGCACGAGTAGAACACAAGTGAGTTGTGGGTGATACAAGTCATACTGCTTACCAACATGCCATATTTTGGTTCGGCGGTATTGTTGGATGAAGCAGCCCGGACCGACATTACGCGTACGCTTACGCGAGACTGGTTCTACCGACGTGCTTTGCACATAGGTGGCCGACGGGTGTCAGTTTCTCCAACTTTAGTTGAACCGAGTGTGACTACGCCTGGTCCTTGAGAAGGTTAAAACAACACTAACTTGACAAACTATCGTTATGGTTTTTATGTGTAGGTAAGAACTGTTCTTGCTCAGTCCGTAGCAGCCACGTAAAACTTGCAACAACAAAGTAGAGGACGTCTAACTTGTTTTTGCAGGGCATGGTGTGATGTGATATGGTCAAGACATGATGCTAAATTTTATTGTATGAGATGATCATGTTTTGTAACAAAGTTATCGGCAACTGGCAGGAGCCATATGGTTGTCGCTTTACTATATGCAATGCAATCGCCCTGTAATTGCTTTACTTTATCACTAAGCGGTAGCGATAGTCGTAGAAGCAATGGTGGCGAAACGACAACGATGCTACGATGAAGATCAAGGTGTCGCGCCGATGACGATGGTGATCATGATGGTGCTTCGGAGATGGTGATCCCAAGCACAAGATGATGATGGCCATATCATATCACTTATATTGATTGCATGTGATGTTTATCCTTTATGCATCTTATTTTGCTTTGATTGACGGTAGCATTATAAGATGATCTCTCACTAAATTTCAAGGTATAAGTGTTCTCCCTGAGTATGCACCGTTGCGAAAGTTCTTCATGCAGAGACACCACGTGATGATCGGGTGTGATAGGCTCTACTTTCAAATACAACAGGTGGAAAATAGTTGCACACGCGGAATACTCAGGTTAAACTTGACAGGCCTAGCATATACAGATATGGCCTCGGAACACTGAGACTGAAAGGTCGAGCGTGAATCATATAGTAGATATGATCAACATAGTGATGTTCACCATTGAAAACTACTCCATCTCACGTGATGATCGGAGATGGTTTAGTTTATTTTGATCACGTGATCACTTAGATGATTAGAGGGATGCCTATCTAAGTGGGAGTTCTTAAGTAATATGATTAATTGAACTTTAATTTATCATGAACTTAGTCTTGATAGTATTTTGCAAATTATGTTGTAGATCAATAGCTCGCATTGTTGCTTCCCAATGTTTTATATGTGTTCCTAGAGAAAACTAAGTTGAGAGATTATAGTAGAAATGATGCGGACTGGGTCCATGATCTGAGGTTTATCCTCATTGCTGGACAGAAGAATTATGTCCTTGATGCACCGCTAGGTGACAGACCTATTGCAGGAGCAGATGCAGACATTATGAACATTTGGCTATATCAATATGATGACTACTTGATAGTTTAGTGCACCATGCTTAATGGCTTAGAATCGAGACTTCAAATACGTTTTGAACGTCATGGACCATATGAGATGTTCCAGGAGTTGAAGTTAATATTTCAAGCAAATACCCGAGTTGAGAGATATTAAGTCTCCAACAAGTTCTATAGCTAAAAGATGGAAGAAAATAGCTCAAGCAGTGAGCATGTGCTCAGATTGTCTGGGTACTACAATCGCTTGAATCGAGTGGGAGTTAATCTTCCAGATAAAATAGTGATTGACATAGTTCTCTAGTCACCATCACCAAGTTAGAAGAACTTCGTGATGAACTATAGTATGCAAGGGATGAGGAAAACGATTCCCGAGCTCTTCGTGATGTTGAAATTGACGAAGGTAGAAATCAAGAAAGAACATCAAGTGTTGATGATTGACAAGATCACTAGTTTGAAGAAAAGGGCAAAGGGAAAGAAAGGGAAACTTCAAGTAGAATGGCAAGCAAGTTGTCACTCCCGTGAAGAAACCCAAAGCTGGACCAAAGCCTGAAACTGAGTGCTTCTACTGCAAAGGAAATGGTCACTTGAAGCGGAAATACCCTGAATATTTGGTGGATAAGTAGGATGGCAAGGTGAACAAGGGTATATTTGATATACAGGTTATTGATGTGTACCTTACTAGTGTTTATAGTAGCCCCTGGGTATTTGATACTTGTTCGGTTGCTAAAAATTAGTAACTCGAAATAGGAGTTACAGAATAAATATAGAGTAGTTGAGGGTGAAGTGATGATGTGTGTTGGAAGTGGTTCCAAGATTAATATGATCATCATCGCACACTCCCTATACTTTCGGTATTAGTGTTAAACCTAAATAAATGTTATTTGGCATTTGCGTTGAGTATAAATATGATTTGATCATGTTTATTGCAATACCGTTATTCATTTAAAGTCAGAGAATAATTGGTGTTCTGTTTATATGAATAAAACCTTCGATGGTCATACACCCGATGAAAATAGTTTGTTGGATCTAGATCGTAGTGATACACATATTCATAATATTGATGCCAAAAGATGCAAAGTTGATAATGATAGTGCAACTTATTTGTGGCACTGCCGTTTGGGTCATATCAGTGTAAAGCGCATGAAGAAACTCCGTTAAGATGGAATTTTGGAATCACTTGGTTATGAATCATTTGATGCTTGCGAACCGTGCCTTTTGGGCAAGATGACTAAAACTCCGTTCTCCGGAACAATGGAACGAGCTACTGACTTGTTGGAAATAATACATACCGATGTATGCGGTCCAATGAGTGTTGATGCTCGTGGCAGGTATCGTTATTTTTTGACCTTCATAGATGATTTGAGCAGATATGAGTATATCTACTTAATGATACACAAGTCTGAAATATTTGAAAAGTTCAAAGAAATTCAGAGTGAAGTGAAGAATCATCATAACAAGAAAATAAAGTTTCCACGATTTGATCGTGGAGGAGAATATTTGAATTACGAGTTTGGCCTTCATATAAAATAATGTGGAATAGTTTCACAGCTCATGCCACCTGGAACACCACAGCGTTATGGTGTGTCCGAACATCATAACCACGCTTTATTGGATATGGTGTGATCTATGATGTCTCTTATCGATTTACCACTATCGTTATGGGGTTATGCATTAGAGACAGTTTCATTCACTTTAAACAGGGCACCATAAAAATGCGTTGAGACGACACCTTATGAACTATGGTTTGGCAAGAAACCAAAGTTGTCTTTTCTTAAAGTTTGGGGCTCCGATGCTTATGTGAAAAAGTTTCAACCTGATAAGCTCGAACCCAAATCGGAGAAGTGTGTCTTCATAGAATACCCAAATGAAACTATTGGGTACACCTTCTATCACAGATTCGAAGGTAACATATTCGTTGCTAAAATGGATCCTTTCTAGAGAAGGAGTTTCTCTCGAAAGAAGTGAGTGGGAGGAAAGTAGAGCTTGATAAGGTAATTGTACCTTCTCCCGAATTGAAAGTAGTTCATCACAGAAATCAGTTCGAGTGATTCCTACACCAATTAGTGAGGAAGCTAATGATGATGGTCATGAAACTTCAGATCAAGTTACTACTGAACCTCGTAGGTCTTCCAGAGTAAGATCCACACTAGAGTGGTATGGTAATCCTATTCTGGAAGTCATGTTACTAGACCATGATGAACCTACGAACTATGAGGAAGCGATGATGAGCCCAGATTCTGCGAAATGGCTTGAGGCCATGAAATCTGAGATGGGATCCATGTATTAGAACAAAGTGTGGACTTTGGTGGACTTGCCCGATGATCGGCAAGCCATAGAAAATAAATGGATCTTCAAGAGGAAGACAGACGCTGATAGTAGTGTTACTATCTACAAAGCTCGACTTGTCGAAAAGTTTTTCGACAAGTTCAAGGTGTTGAATATGATGAGATTTTCTCACTCGTATCGATGCTTAAGTCTGTCCGAATCATGTTAGCAATTGCCACATTTTATGAAATATGGCAAATGGATGTCAAAACTACATTCCTTAATGGATTTATTAAAGAAGAGTTGTATATGATGCAACGAGAAGGTTTTGTCAATCATAAAGGTGCTAACAAAATGTGCAAGCTGCAGCGATCCATCTATGGACTAGTGCAAGCATCTCGGAGTTGGAATATACGCTTTGATGAGTTGATCAAAGCATATGGTTTTATACAGACTTTTGGAGAAGCCTGTATTTACAAGAAAGTGAGTGGGAGCTCTGTAGCATTTCTAAAACTATATGTAGATGACATACTGTTGAATGGAATTGATATAGAAATTTATATAGCATAAAAGGATACTTGAATAAGAGTGTTTTAAAGCAAGACCACAGTGAAGCTGCTTACACATTGAGCATCAAGATCTATAGAGATAGATTAAGATGCTTGATAAGATTTTTCAATGAGTACATACCTTGATAAGATTTTGAAGTAGTTCAGAATGGAACCGTCAAAGAAGGAGTTCTTGCCTGTGTTGCAAGGTGTGAAGTTGAGTAAGACTCAAAACCCGACCATGGCAAAAAATAGAAAGAGAATGAAGAATAATTCCCTATGCCTTAGTCATAGGTTCTATAAGTATGCTATGCTGTGTACCAGACCTATTGTATACCTTGCTTTTAGTTTGGCAAGGGAGTACAATTTTGATCTAGGAGTAGATCACTGGACAGCGGTCAAGAATATCCTTAGTAAGGACTAAGGAAATGTTTCTCGATTATGGAGGTGATAAAAGAGATCGTTGTAAAGAGTTACATCGGTGCAAGCTTTTACACTGATCCAAATGACTCTAAATCTCAATCTGGATACATATTGAAAGTGGGAGCAATTAACTAGAGTAGCTCTATGCAGAGCATTGTAGACATAGAATATTTGAAAAATACATACGGCTCTGGATGTGACAGACCCGTTGACTAAACTTCTCTCACGAACAAAACATGATCATACCTTAGTACTCTTTGGGTATTACTCAAGCGATGTGAACAAGATTATTGACTCTAGTAAACCCTTAGGGTGTTGGTCACATGACGATGTGAACTATGGGTATTAATCACATACATATGTGAATATTGGTGTTAAATTACATGGTGATGTGAACTAGATTATTGACTCTAGTGCAAGTGCGAATAGAGTTATTATTTATTTCCTTATTTCATGATAAATGTTTATTATTCATGCTAGAATTGTATTAACCAGAAACATAATACATGTGTGAATACATAGACAAACAGAGTGTCACTAGTATGCCTCTACTTGAGTAGCTCGTTGATCAAAGATGGCTATGTTTCCTAGACATAGACATGAGTTGTCATTTGATTAACGGGATCACATCATTAGGAGAATGATGTGATTGACTTGACCCATTCCGTTAGCTTAGCACTTGATCGTTTAGTATTCTGCTATTGCTTTCTTCATGACTCATACATGTTCCTATGACTATGAGATTATGCAACTCCCGTTTACCAGAGGAACACTTTGTGTGATACCATCACAACATAACTGGGTGATTATAAAGGTGCTCTACAGGTGTCTCTGAAGGTACTTGTTGGTTTGGCGTATTTCGAGATTAGGATTTGTCACTCCGATTGTTGAAGAGGTATCTCTGGGCCCACTCGGTAATGCACATCACTATAAGGCTTGCAAGCATTGTACCTAATGAGTTAGTTACGGGATGATGTATTACGGAATGAGTAAAGAGACTTGCCAGTAACGAGATTGAACTAGGTATTGAGATACCGACGATCAAATCTCGGGCAAGTAACATACCGATGACAAAGGGAACAAAGTATGTTGTTATGCGGTTTGACCGATAAAGATTTTCGTAGAATATGTGGGAGCCAATATGAGCATCCAGGTTCTGCTATTGGTTATTGACTGGAAACGTGTCTCGGTCATGTCTACATAGTTCTCGAACCCGTAGGGTCTGCACGCTTAAAGTTCGGTGACGATCGGTATTATGAGTTTATGTGTTTTGATGTACTGAAGGTAGTTCGGAGTCCCGGATTAGATCGGCGACATGACGACGAGTCTTGAAATGGTTGAGACGTAAATATCAATATATTGGACAACTATATTCGGACATCGGAAAGGTTCCAAGTGATTCGGGTATTTTTCGGAGTATCGGAGAGTTATGGGAATTCGTCGGGGAGTAGATGGGCCTTATTGGGCTTTAGGGGAAAGAGAGAGGGGAGGCTGCACGCTCCCCCAAGGCCTAGTCCGAATTGGACTAGGGGGAGGGGCGGTGCCCCCTCATTCCATCTCTTCTCTTTTCCCTTTCCTTCTCTCCTACTCCTACTACTTGGAAGGGTTCCTAGTTCTACTAGGAAAGGGGGAATCCTACTCCCGGTGGGAGTAGGACTCCCCTAGGGCACGCCATAGAGAGGGCCGACCCTCCCCCTCCTCCACTCCTTTATATACGGGGAGAGGGGAACCCCTTGGAGACACAACAATTGATCCCTTGGATCTCTTAGCCGTGTTTGGTGCCCCCCTCCACCATAATCCACCTCGATAATATCGTAGCAGTGCTTAGGTGAAGCCCTGCGTCAGTAGAACATCGTCATCGTCACCACGCCGTCGTGCTAACGGAACTCTCCCTCAAAGCTCGGCTGGATCGGAGTTCGAGGGACCTCATCGGGCTAAATGTGTGCTGAACTCGGAGGTGCTGTACGTTCGGTACTTGGATCGGTCGGATCGTGAAGAGTACGACTACATCAACCGTGTTGTGCTTCTGCTTCCGCTTTCAGTCTATGAGGGTACGTGGACAACACTCTCCCCTCTCGTTGTTATGCATCACCATGATCTTGTGTGCGCGTAGGTTTTTTTTTGAAATTACTATGTTACCCAACATCAGTCTCCCCCTTTTTGGTAATTGATGACAACATACATCAAAGCTTTAGATAAAGATATGAGGTATAACAAGTAAAGCTTTGGAAGAGCATGCAACATGCATTAGCTCCCCCTACATGTATGCAATCATGCGAGGATAGATTATAAGAGTATGTGAAAGCATAAAACATGTCAGAGCAAGTAATGAGTTACATGTATCTTGGCTATATGCATCAGAGCAATTGATGTGAAATGCAGAAAATATACCTTCATGTTCATGAGTCCTTCTTGCAAACAATATGTACATCAGCGAGAGATCCTCATGCACATGAGTGTGATGCATACACATACCTTGTGGTCTTGGGCTAACTTTGAAAGAGACGAACCTTGATAAAACAGGGTTAGATAACACAGGAACGCAAGAACAAGAAACCATAAAAGTACCAAGACTGGGATGACATGTAGTGAGTGAGTACTTAGTACTCTGTTTGGATATTATCACGTCCCCAAGGATAAAGATATACAATGAATTCCAACGATTTTATCCCCTTAGATGTCTTTCTCCCCCTGAATCTGACATTCGATAATGGGAGAAGATTGGGTAATAGAAAATCAGAGCAAAAGAAAAGCAAATGAAGAATAGATCAAAAGTCACAAAGAAACATCTTCAACTAACATGTATTTCCCTCTTATAGACATGTGGCTTCTCTCCTCTTTGAATACCAAGCATCTGGGAAAGCTATGATGTCTCTCTCTTTCCCATAGAGTCTCTCTCCCTTTGATGCGATTAAGCTTTGATATGGTCTCTCTCTCCCCCCATTTGACATCAATTTCCAAGAAGGGATCTTCTGGAGTATAAGTCAAATAGGTTTGGTCCTTAAGTCACTTGAAAAAGCATCATGTAGAATGTGATGCAGGTAGAGGATAAGAATCATCGAGTGGAGCTGGAATCGGAATGCAGGATGCAATTGGCAGAATGTTTCCACATTAGTGAAATCGGTAACATCGATTCCCTTTCTTCGGTGATACCGAGTTGTTTCGGTCTGGCCAAAAAGAAAATATCGGTGAGGCCGAGTTTATCATGGAGAAATATTTTGTCATCTCAGCTCACTAGGCAAATAGGATCTCACAAACATTTCCAGGGAATTAGGTAAATGATTTGCAATGAATTAAATGCAGGGAATGCAGAAGACAAAAGAGAAGAAATGAAATCTAGATGAAGTTTTTTTTGAAAGGGGAAACAAACATCCAAGAGACAAATGCAAGAACACAGAGAAACACTCGAGAATTTCATCTAGAATTGGTCGGTGACAAAGTCACCTATGTTAGAGTATATTGACTTAGGAGTCAAGTGAAGGAACTTGATCGTAGGCCATACTCATCGTTTAAGATCAAAATGGGGTTGCCATTTTTTCGTTTAAGCATTTTGATGTATTCACATCTTGTTGAGCTGCTTTGACCCATGTCTTGGGTTAAAGCTTCTCTAATTGGAATGACATACCTTGGTGGTGGTGTTGATCTTTATCATGTAGTTGAACTTGTGTAGGATGCTCAAGGTTGATGTAGTTCATCAAGAGCTGGGAGCACCACTTGTAGTTTGAGTTCATCTTCATACATGGGTTAGTTTTTGCAAGGAAGAGCACTTTTGTATCAAAGATGACAATCATGAAGTTTGATACCAAATGAAATTTGAGATATAGAAATTGTCAAAGGATATATAGAAATGATTCATGCTTCCTTGTCTTCAACCACCATATTGTAGAGACTTGGAGATGTAGAGATTGCTTAGAATGTGATTGAGTTGCAATCTCATGGAGTGGAGCTTATCCAAGTACCTACAAGGGTTAGATGGCATGCAAGAGTACAAGTATATCCAAGACATATGATCATCATCATGAGAGAAATATCAAGGATTAGTCATAGAAAGGCTCATGCCTTGCATGCATCCAAACGGAGTTTCTACTCCAAGTTTGAGGCATCAATGATGTTCAATTCACCTCTCAAACGAGAAAATACTTTCTCATCAAGCAGTTTGGTGAATATATCCACCAATTGCTTATCGGTATAAACATGCTTAAGATTGATATCTCCCTTAGCAACATGGTCTTGAATGAAATGATGTTGAACTTCAATATGCTTAGTTCGAGAATGTTGCACGTGATTATGATCAATCTTAATAGCACTTTCATTGTCACAAAGCAATGGAACATGTTTCACATATATCCCATAATATTTAAGAGTTTGGGTCATCCAAAGTAATTGAGCACAACAAGAACCGACGGCAATGTATTCCGCTTCGGCGGTGGATAAGGATACCGAGTTTTGTTTCTTGGAGGACCAAGACATAGGAGATCTACCAAGAAATTTACAAGTACCCGAAGTGGACTTTCTATCAACCTTGTCACTGGCATAGTCCGAATCGGAGTAGCCAACAAGATCAAAAGAGGACCTCTTAGGATACCAAATGCCAAAGTTTGGTGTGTGGATTAAGTATCTCACTATCCTTTTCACAGCCTTAAGATGACATTCTTTGGGGTCCGCTTGATATCGTGCACACATGCACACACTTAGCATAATATTGGGATGGGAGGCACATATATATGATAATGAACCAATCATAGAGCGGTAACCTTTTGGTCAACCAGTTCACCATCCTTTGTCAAGTCCAGATGTCCACTAGTAGGCATGGGGGGTACTCATACCTTTGCATTCTTGCATGTTGAACTTCTTGAATAATTCCCTGGTGCACTTTATTTGAGAAACAAAGGTACCCTCCTTAGTTTGCTTGATTTGCAAACCAAGAAAGAACTTGAGTTCACTCATCATAGACATCTCAAACTTCTCCGACATTAGCCTTCCAAACTTTTCAATAAAATGAGGGTTAGTCGAACCAAATATGATATCATCCACATAAATTTGGCACATAAATAATTCACCATTAACCCTTTTAGTAAAAAGTGCAGAATCAATCTTTCCAATCTCAAAGCCTTTTTCAATAAGGAACTTAGTCAAGCATTTATACCACGCTCTAGGAGCTTGTTAAGTCCATAAAGAGCTTTGTGTAGTTTGTAAACATGATCAGGTTTCTTGGGATTAACAAAGCCGGGAGGTTGGTTAACATAAACTTCCTCCTCAATTTCACCATTAAGAAACACACTTTTACTATCCATTTGATATAAGGTGATATCATGATGATTGGCATAAGCAAGTAAGATTTGAATGGACTCAAGTCTAGCAACGGGGGAATATGTCTCACCAAAGTCCATACCTTCGATTTGAGCGTAGCATTGAGCAGCGAGACGAGCCTTGTTGCGTACAACTTGTCCATATTCATCTTGATTGTTCTGAAACACCCATTTTGTTCCAATGACATTGTGCTTCTCATCGGGCTTTTCAACCAATGTCCACACTTGGTTCCTCTCGAAATTGTGTAGCTCTTCATGCATAGCGTTCACCCAATCCGGATCATCAAGAGCATCTTCAACCTTCATAGGTTCAATACTAGAAATGAATGCATAATGTTCACAAAAGTTAGCCAAACGAGTTTGAGAACGAGTAATACTCCCGATTTGAGTATCATCATAGATTTATTCGACGGGATGATCTCTTGAGACTCTTGCTCGAACTTGTGAGAGATTTTGTTTAGGCCAGGGGTGGAATATCCTCTTCATTGTCTTGCTCTTATTCTTGTCTTTCTTCATTGTTGTTTGCATTGTTGTTCTCTCGTGGAGGTGGAGAAGGAGGTCGATGAGGTTCATCTTGTTGTACATCCTCATTTCCATCGTCTTGATGTGTCCCACTTGTGGATGCCTCCAAGTCAACTTGTTGATCACCTTGGCGTGAAGTTGAGGCTTCCACTTGGACGGATGAGGTACTCTCCTTCACCTCGGTTGGGCGAATCTTGCCAATAGACAAGTCTTGTATAGCTTCCGAAGGATCTTTGTCACCTACATCAATTGGAAATTGCTCTACTTGTGAGCCGTTAGATTCATCAAACTTCACATCTACCATCTCTTCAACCTTTTGGGTGAAATTATTGTAGACACGCTATGTGTGAGAGTTTGAGCCATAACCAAGTAGGAAACCTTCATGAGATTTAGGAGCAAATTTCGAACAACGATGCTTATCAAGAATGTAGCACTTTGATCCGAATACCCGGAAGTAGCCAACTTGGGGTTTGTTACTGATGTCTAATACACAACCTTATTCTTGTAGACGTTGTTGGGCCTCCAAGTGCAGAGGTTTGTAGGATAGTAGAAAATTTCCCTCAAGTGGATGACCTAAGGTTTATCAATCCGTGGGAGGCGTAGGATGAAGATGGTCTCTCTCAAACAACCCTACAACCAAATAACAAAGAGTCTCTTGTGTCCCCAACACACCCAATACAATGGTAAATTGTATAGGTTCACTAGTTCGGCGAAGAGATGGTGATACAAGTGCAATATGGATGGCACATATAGGTTTTTGTAATCTGAAATTATAAAAACAGCAAGGTAAATAATGATAAAAGTGAGCGTAAACGGTATTGCAATGCTAGGAAACAAGGACTAGGGTTCATACTTTCACTAGTGCAAGTTCTCTCAGCAATAATAACATAATTGGATCATAACTGTTGGGGAACGTAGCAGAAATTCAAAATTTTCCTACAAGTCACCAAGATCTATCTATGGAGAAACCAGCAACGAGGGGAAGGAGAGTGTATCTACATACCCTTGTAGATCGCTAAGCGGAAGCGTTCAAGAGAACGGGGTTGAAGGAGTCGTACTCGTCGTGATCCAAATCACCGGAGATCCTAGTGCCGAACGGACGGCACCTCCGCGTTCAACACACGTACAACCCGGTGACATCTCCCATGCCTTGATCTGGCAAGGAGAGAGGGAGAGGTTGAGGAAGACTCCATCCAGCAGCAGCACAACCGCGTGGTGGTGATGGAGGAGCGTGGCAATCCTGCAGGGCTTCGCCAAGCACAGCGGGAGAGGAGGACTTGGGAGAGAGGAAGGGCTGCGCCAGAACTTGGGGTGCGGCTGCCCTCCCACCCCTCCACTATTTATAGTTGGGGGGGAGAGGGGGCCGGCCCGCCTAGATCTCATCTAGGGTTGGGGCGGCGGCCAAGGGGGGAGGAGTGCCTCCCAAGTCAAGTGGAGGCCCTCCCCTTTAGGGTTTCCCCTCTCCCATGCGCATGGGCCTTGGGGGGGCTGGTGCCCCTGGCCCATTAAGGCTAGGGCGCCCCCTTACAGCCCATGCTGCTGTATTGGACGTGGTGGAACAATTTCCGGACCTTCGGAATCCTCCGTAACCTTCTGGAAGCTTACCGGTACAATACCGGAAAAACCCGAACTTTTCCCAGAACCCAAACAACAACTTTCCATATATAAATCTTTACCTCCGGACCATTCCGGAACTCCTCGTGACGTCCGGGATCTCCTCCGGGACTCCGAACAACATTTGTTAACCACATACAAACTTCCTTTATAACCCTAGCGTCATCGAACCTTAAGTGTGTAGACCCTATGGGTTCGGGAACCATGCAGACATGACCGAGACGTTCTCCTGTCAACAACCAACAGCGGGATCTGGATACCCATGTTGGCTCCCACATGTTCCACGATGATCTCATCGGATGAACCACGATGTCAAGGACTCAATCGATCCCGTATACAATTCCCTTTGTCTAACGGTATTGTACTTGCCCGAGATTCGATCATCGGTATACTGATACCTTGTTCAATCTCGTTACCGGCAAGTCTCTTTACTCGTTCCGTAACACATCATCCCGCGATCAACTCTTTGATCACATCACGCATATTATGATGATGTCCTACCGAGTGGGCCCAGAGATACCTCTCCGTCACACGGAGTGACAAATCCCAGTCTCGATTCATGCCAACCCAACAGACACTTTTGGAGATACCTGTAGTGCACCTTTATAGCCACCCAGTTACGTTGTGACCTTTGGTACACCCAAAGCATTCCTACGGTATCCGGGAGTTGCACAATCTCATGGTCTAAGGAAATGATACTTGACATTAGAAAAGCTTTAGCATATGAACTACGATCTTTGTGCTAGGCTTAGGATTGGGTCTTGTCCATCACATCATTCTCCTAATGATGTGATCCCGTTATCAACGACATCCAATGTCCATGGTCAGGAAACCGTAACCATCTATTGATCAACGAGCTAGTCAATAGAGGCTTACTAGGGACATGGTGTTGTCTATGTACCCACACATATATTTGAGTTTCCTATCAATACAATTATAGCATGGATAATAAACGATTATCATGAACAAGGAAATATAATAATAACTAATTTATTATTGCCTCTGGGGCATATTTCCAACAGTCTCCCACTTGCACTAGAGTCAATAATCCAGTTCACATCGCCATGTGATTAACACTCACAGGTCACATCGCCATGTGACCAACATCCAAAGAGTTTACTAGTGTCACTAAACTAGTTCACATCATCATGTGATTAAGACTCAATGAGTTCTGGGGTTTGATCATGTTTTGCTTGTAAGAGAGGTTTTAGTCAACGGGTCTGCAACATTCAGATCCTTATGTACTTTGCAACTCCCTAGGTCATATTGTAAATACTGCTTCCACGCTCCATTTGAAGCTATTCCAAATGGTTGCTCCATTATACGTATCCGGTTTGCTATTCAGAGCCATTCGGATAGGTGTTAAAGCTTGCATCGACGTAACCCTTTATGCCGAACTCTTTATCATCTCCATAATCGAGAAACATGTCCTTATTTACTCCAAGGACAATTTTGACCGCTGTCCAACGATCCATTCCTGGATCATTCTTGTACCCCTTGACTGACTCATGGCAAGGCACACTTCCGGTGTGGTACACAACATAACATACTATAGAGCCTACGTCTGAAGCATAGGGGACGGCATTCGTCCTTTCTCTCTCTTCTGCCGTGGTCGAGTTTTAACTCTTAATTTCATACCTTACAACTCAGGCAAGAACTCCTTCTTTGACTGATCCATCTTGAACACCTTCAATATCATGTCAAGGTATGTGCTCATTTGAAAGTACCATTTAGCGTTTTTGATCTATCCTCATAGATCTTGATGCTCAATGTTCAAGTAGCTTAATCCAGGTTTTCTATTGAAAAACACCTTTCAAATAACCCTATATGCTTTCCAGAAATTCTACATCATTTCTGATCAACAATATGTCAACAACATATACTCATCAGAAATTCTATAGTGCTCCCACTCACTTCTTTGGAAATACAAGTTTCTCATAAACTTTGTATAAACCCAAAATCTTTGATCATCTCATCAAAGCGTACATTCCAACTCCGAGATGCTTACTCCAGTCCTTAGAAGGATCGCTGGAGCCAGCATACCTTTTAGCATCCTTAGGATCGACAAAACCTTTCTGATTGTATCACATACAACCTTTCCTTACGAAGACTGGTAAGGAAACTCGTTTTGACATCCATCTGCCAGATTTCATAAATGCAGCTAATGCTAACATGATTTCGACGGACTTAAGCATCGCTACGGATGAGAAAATCTCATCGTAGTCAACTCCTTGAACTTGTGAAAAACTCTTCGCCACAAGTCGAGCTTCATAGACGGTGACATTACCGTCCACGTCCGTCTTCTTAAAGATCCATTTATCTCAATGGCTTGCCGATCATCGGGCAAGTCCACCAAAGTCCATGCTTTGTTATGATACATGGATCCTATCTCGGATTTCATGGCTTCTAACCATTTGTCGGAATATGGGCCCACCATCGCTTCTCCATAGCTCGTAGATTCATTGTTGTCTAGCAACATGACCTTCAAGACAGGATTACTGTACCACTCTGAAGTAGTACGCATCCTTGTCACCCTATGAGGTACGGTAGTGACTTGATCTGAAACTTCATGATCACTATCATAAGCTTCTACTTCAATTGGTGTAGGTGCCACAAGAATAACTACCTATGCCCTGCTACACACTTGTTGAAGTGAAGGTTCAATAACCACATCAAGTCTCCACCATCCTCCCACTCAATTCTCGAGACAAACCTTTCCTCAAGAAAGGACCCGATTCAAGAAACAATCCCTATTGCTTTCGGATCTGAATTAGGAGGTATACCCAACTGTTTTAGGTGTCCTATGAAGATGCATTTTATCCGCTTTGGGGTTCGAGCTTATCAACCTGAAACTTTTCCACATAAGCGTCGCAGCCCCAAACTTTTAAGAAACGACAACTTAGGTTTCTCCAAACCATAGTTCAAATGGTGTCGTCTCAACGGAGTTACGTGGTGCCCTATTAAAGTGAGTGCGGTTGTCTCTAATGCCTAACCCATGAACGATAGTGGTAATTCGATAAGAGACACCATGGCACGCACCATATCCAATAGGGTGCAACTATGATGTTCGAACACACCATCACACTATGGTGTTCTAGGCGGTATTAATTGTGAAACAATTTCCACAATGTCTTAATTGTGTGCCAAAGATCGTAACTCAGATACTCATCTCTATGATCATATCATAGACATTTTATCCTCTTGTCACGATGATCTTCAACTTCACTCTGAAATTACTTGAACCTTTCAATGATTCAGAATTGTGTTTCATCAAGTAAATACACTTAGCATCTACTCAAATCATCTGAGAAGTAAGAACATAACGATATCCACTGCGTGCCTCAGCACTCATTGGACTGCACACATCAAAATGTGTTACTTCCAACAAGTTGCTATCTTGTTCCATCTTACTGAAAACGAGGCTTTTCAGTCATCTTGCCCATGTGGTATGATTTGCATATCTCAAGTGATTCAAAATCAAGTGAGTCCAAACGATCCATCTGCATGGAGTTTCTTCATGCGCATACACCAATAGACATGGTTGGCATGTCTCAAACTTTTCAAAAACGAGTGAGTCCAAAGATCCATCAACGTGGAGCTTCTTCATGCGTTTTATACCAATATGACTTACATGGCAGCGCCACAGGTAAGTGGTACTATCATTACTATCTTATATCTTTTGGCATGAAAATGTGTATCACTAGGATCGAGATTCAATAAACCATTCCTTTAGGTGCAAGACCATTGAAGGTATTATTCAAATAAATAGAGTAACCATTATTCTCCTTAAATGAATAATCGTATTGCGATAGACATAATCCAATCATGTCTATGCTCAACGCAAACACCAAATGACAATTATTCAGGTTTAATACTAATCTTGATGGTAGAGGGAGCGTGCGATGTTTGATCACATCAAACTTGGAAACACTTCCAACACATATCATCAGCTCACCTTTAGCTAGTCTCCGTTTATTCCGTAGCTCTTTTATTTCGAGTTACTAACACTTAGCAACCGAAGCGGTATCTTAATACCCTGGTGCTACTAGGAGTACTAGTAAAGTACACATTAACATAATGTATATCCAATATACTTCTATCGACCTGGCCAGCCTTCTTATCTACCAAGTATCTAGGGTAATCCTGCTCCAGTGGCTGTTCCCCTTATTACAGAAGCACTTAGTCTCGGGTTTAGGTTTAACCTTGGGTTTCTTCACTGGAGCAGCAGCTGATTTGCCGTTTCATGAAGTATCCCTTCTTCCCCTTGCCCTTCTTGAAACTAGTGGTTTCACCAACCATCAACAATTGATGCTCCTTCTTGATTTCTACTTTCGCGGTGTCAAACATCGTGAATACCTCAAGGATCATCATATCTATCCCAGATATGTTATAGTTCATCACAAAGCTCTAGCAGCTCGGTGGCAATGACTTTGGAGAAACATCACTATCTCATCTGGAAGATCAACTCCCACTTGGTTCAAGTGATTGTTGCACTCAACAATCTGAGCACAAGCTCAACGATTGAGCTTTTCTCCCTTAGTTTGCAGGCTAAGAAAATCGTCGGAGGTCTTATACCTCTTGACGTGGGCACGAGCCTGAAATCCCAATTTCAGCCCTCGAAACATCTCATATGTTCTGCGACATTTCGAAAAACGTCTTTGGTGCCTCAACTCTAAACCGTTTAACTGAACTATCACGTAGTTATCAAAACGTGTGTGTCCGATGTTCACAACATCCACAGACAATGTTTGGGGTTCAGCACACTGAGTGGTGCATTAAGGACATAAGCTTTCTTCTGTCCGCATAATCGCTACTGTCAACTTTCAACTATATTTTCTCTAGGAACATATCTAAAACAGTAGAACTAAAGCGCGAGCTATGACATAATTTGCAAAGGGTTTTTGACTATGTTCAGGATAATTAAGTTCGTCTTATGAACTCGAACTCAGATAGACATCCCTCTAGTCATCTAAGTGATTACATGATCCGAGTCAACTAGGCCTTGTACGATCGTCACGTGAGACGGACTAGTCATCATCGGTGAACATCTTCATGTTGATTGTATCTACCATACGACTCATGCTCGACCTTTCGGTCTCTTGTGTTCCGAGGCCATGTCTGTACATGCTAGGCTCGTCAAGTCAACCTAAGTGTTTCGCGTGTGTAAATCTGGCTTACACCCGTTGTATGTGAACGTAAGAATCTATCACACCCGATCATCACGTGGTGCTTTGAAACGACGAACTTTCGCAACGGTGCACAGTTAGGGGGAGCACTTTCTTGAAATTTTAATGAGGGATCATCTTATTTACTACCGTTGATCTAAGCAAATAAGATGTATAAACATGATAAACATCACATGCAATCAAATAGTGACATGATATGGCCAATATCACATTGCTCCTTTTGATCTCCATCTTCGGGGCTCCATGATCATCATCGTCACCGGCATGACACCATGATCTCCATCATCGTGTCTCCATGAAGTTGTCTCGCCAACTTATTACTTCTACTACTATGGCTACCGGTTAGCAATAAAGTAAAGTAATTACATGGCGTTGTTTAATGACATGCAGGTCATACCATAAATTAAGACAACTCCTATGGCTCCTGCCGATTGTCATACTCATCGACATTCAAGTCATGATTCCTATTACAAGAACATGATCAATCTCATACATCACATATCATTCATCACATTCTTCTTGGCCATATCACATCACATAGCATACCTGCAAAAACAAGTTAGACGTCCTCTAATTGTTGTTTGCATGTTTTACGTGGCTGCTATGGGTTTCTAGCAAGAACGTTTCTTACCTATGCAAAAGCCACAACATGATATGCCAATTGCTATTTACCCTTCATAAGGACCCTTTTCATTGAAGCCGATCCGACTAAAGTGGGAGAGACTGGCACCCGCTAGCCACCTTATGCACCAAGTGCATGTCAGTCGGTGGAACCTGTCTCATGTAAGTGTGCGTGTAAGGTCGGTCTGGGCCGCTTCATCCCACAATACCATTGAAACAAGATTGGACTAGTAACGGTAAGCATATTGAACAAAATCAACACCCACAACTACTTTGTGTTCTACTCGTGCAAATAATCTACGCAATAGACCTAGCTCTGATACCACTGTTGGGGAACGTAGCAGAAATTCAAAATTTTCCTACATGTCACCAAGATCTATCTATGGAGAAACCAGCAACGAGGGGAAGGAGAGTGTATCTACATACCCTTGTAGATCTCTAAGCGGAAGCATTCAAGAGAACGGGGTTGAAGGAGTCGCACTCGTCGTGATCCAAATCACCGGAGATCCTAGTGCCGAACGGATGGCACCTCCGCGTTCAACACACGTACTGCCCGGTGACGTCTCCCATGCCTTGATCCAGCAAGGAGAGAGGGAGAGGTTGAGGAAGACTCCATCCAGCAGCAGCACAACGACGTGGTGGTGATGGAGGAGCGTGGCAATCCCGCAGGGCTTCGCCAAGCACCGCGGGAGAGGAGGAGGACTTGGGAGAGAGGAAGGGCTGCGCCAGAACTTGGGGTGTGGCTGCCCTCCCACCCCTCCACTATTTATAGGTGGGGGAGAGGGGGCCGGCCCCCCTAGATCTCATCTAGGGTTGGGGCGGCGGCCAAGGGGGGAGGAGTGCCTCCCAAGTCATGTGGAGGTCCTCCCCTTTAGGGTTTCCCCTCTCCCATGCGCATGGGCCTTGGGGGGGCTGGTGCCCCTGGCCCATTAAGTATAGGGCGCCCCCTTGCAGCCCATGCTGCTGTATTGGACGTGGTGGAACAATTTCTGGACCTCCGGAGTCCTCCGGAACCTTCTGGAAGCTTCCCGGTACAATACCAGAAAAACCCGAACTTTTCCCAGAACCCGAACAACAACTTTCCATATATAAATCTTTACCTCCGGACCATTCCGGAATTCATCGTGACATCCGGGATCTCATCCGGGACTCCGAACAACATTCAGTAACCACATACAAACTTCCTTTATAACCCTAGCGTCATCGAACCTTAAGTGTGTAGACCCTACGGGTTCGGGAACCATGCAGACATGACCGAGACGTTCTCCTGTCAATAACCAACAGTGGGATCTGGATACCCATGTTGGCTCCCACATGTTCCACGATGATCTCATCGGATGAACCATGATGTCAAGGACTCAATCGATCCCGTATACAATTCCCTTTGTCTAACGGTATTGTACTTGCCCGAGATTCGATCGTCGGTATACCGATACCTTCTTCAATCTCGTTACTGGCAAGTCTCTTTACTCGTTCCGTAACACATCATCCCGCGATCAACTCTTTGATCACATCGTGCACATTATGATGATGTCCTACCGAGTGGGCCCAGAGATACCTCTCTGTCACACGGAGTGACAAATCCCAGTCTCGATTCGTGCCAACCCAACAGACACTTTCAGAGATACCTGTAGTGCACCTTTATAGCCACCCAGTTACATTGTGACGTTTGGTACACCCAAAGCATTCCTACGGTATCCGGGAGTTGCACAATCTCATGGTCTAAGGAAATGATACTTGACATTAGAAAAGCTTTAGCATACGAACTATGATCTTTGTGCTAGGCTTAGGATTGGGTCTTGTCCATCACATCATTCTCCTAATGATGTGATCCCGTTATCAACGACATCCAATGTCCATGGTCAGGAAACCGTAACCATCTATTGATCAGCGAGCTAGTCAACATAGGCTTACTAGGGACATGGTGTTGTCTATGTACCCACACATGTATCTGAGTTTCCTATCAATACAATTATAGCATGGATAATAAACGATTATCATGGACAAGGAAATATAATAATAACTAATTTATTATTGCCTCTAGGGCATATTTCCAACAATAACTATCCCTCAACATGAAACAAAGAGTCACTCCAAAGTCACTAATAGCGGAGAACAAACGAAGAGATTATGGTAGGGTACGAAAACACCTCAAAGTTATACTTTCTGATCGATCTAGTCAAGAGTTCATAGTAAAATAACATGAAGCTATTCTTTCCGTTCGATCTATCATAGAGTTCGTACTAGAATAACACCTTAAGACACAAATCAACCAAAACCCTAATGTCACCTAGATACTCCAATGTCACCTGAAGTATCCTTGGGCATGATTATACGATATGCATCACACAATCTCAAATTCATCTATTCAACCAACACAAAGTACTTCAAAGAGTGCCCCAAAGTTTCTACCGGAGAGTCAAGAAGAAAACGTGTGCCAACCCCTATGGATAAGTTCACAAGGTCACTAAACCCTCAAGTTGATCACCAAAACATACATCAAGTAGATCACGTGAATATCCCATTGTCACCACAGATAAGCACATGCAAGACATACATCAAGTGTTCTCAAATCCTTAAAGACTCAATCCGATAAGATAACTTCAAAGGGAAAACTCAGTCCATTACAAGAGATTAGAGGGGAGAAACATCATAAGATCCAACTATAATAGCAAAGCTCGCGATACATCAAGATCGTGCCATATCAAGAACACGAGAGAGAGAGAGAGAGATCAAACACATAGCTACTGGTACATACCCTCAGCCCTGAGGGTGAACTACTCCCTCAACATCATGGAGAGCGCCGGGATGATGAAGACGGCCACCGGTGAAGGATTCCCCCTCTGGCAGGGTGCCGGAATGGGCTCCCGAGAGGTTTTTGGTGTCCACAGAGGCTTGCGGTGGCGGAACTCCCGATCTATTGTGCTCCTCAATGTTTTTAGGGTATATGGATATATATAGGCGAAAGAAGTCGGTCAGGGGAGCCACGAGGGGCCCATGAGGGTTGGGGGTGCGCCCAGGGGGTAGGGCATGCCTCCCTTCCTCGTGGCTTCCTCGAAGCTTCCCTGACGTTTACTCCAAGTCTCCTGGATTGCTTCCGTTCCAAAAATAACTCTCCCGAAGGTTTCATTCCGTTTGGACTCCGTTTGATACTCCTTTTCTTCGAAGCAATGGAATAGGCAAGAAAACAACAATTTGTGTTGGGCCTCCGGTTAATAGGTTAGTCCCAAAAATAATATAAAAGTGTATAATAAAGCCCATAAACATCCAAAACAGATAATATAATAGCATGAATACTTCATAAATTATAGATACGTTGGAGACGTATCAGCATCCCCAAGCTTAATTCCTGCTCGTCCTCGAGTAGGTAATTGATAAAAGAAATAATTTGTGAAGTGTGAATGCTAGCAGGTGCACAAGTTTGATCAATGATAATTTCAGCCACCTTTTCTAGCATCATTATAAGTCATAATAGTAGCCCATCTCATAAAACTTTTCATGATCAAGTAACAAGCTATTCACATGTTAAAGCATAGACCATAAAATTTCTTGAAAACTAGCAAACTTCATTCTCAATCATCAAACAATTGCAATTAATCTTATTTTCAGGAAGGGTCTATGTCAGAGCTTTGATTTAGCAAACTCCACATACTCAACTATCATTTAATCTTTCACAATTGCTAACACTCACTTGATATTTATGGGTTCAAAGTTTTAATCAAACACAGAGAAAGATAGGGGCTTATAATTTTGCCTCCCAACCTTTTACCTCAAGGGTAATGTCAACAATAATAATTTATGAATGCCTACATCCAAGTGGATATATATATCTGGATCATCCCAACACAAAGTTCTTGCCAAAGGAAAAAGTGTAAAAAGGAAAGGTGATGATCACCATGACTCTTGTACAAGGGTATAAGATAATAGTAAAAGATAGGCCCTTCACAGAGGGAAGCAGAGGTTGTCATGTGCTTTTGTGGTTGGATGCACAAAATCTTAATGCAAAAGAACATCACTTTATATTGCCGTGTGTGATAAATACCTTTATTATGCAGTCCGTTGCTTTTATTTTTTCCCTATCACAAGTTCGTATAAAGCTTATTTTCTTTGCACTAATAGATCATACATATTTAGAGAGTAATTTTTATTGCAAGCACTGATGACAACTTACTTGAAGGACCTTACTCAATCCATAGGTAGGTATGGTGGACTCTCATGGCAAAACTGGTTTAAAGGATGTTTGGAAGCACAAGTAGTATTTCTACTTGGTGCAAAGAATTTGGCTAGCATGAGAGGAAAGGCAAGCTCAACATGTTGGATGATCCAAGACAACATAACTTTTCAGATATAGGAAAACATAACCCATTACATTGTCTTCCTTGTCCAATATCAACCTTTTAGCATGTCATATTTTAATGAGTGCTCACAATTACAGAAGATGTCCAAGATAGTATTTTTATATGTGAAATCTCTCTTCCTTCAATATTGTTTCATGAATTCTTCAAGTGACCAATACAATGTTTGCTAACATTCAATAAATTTTCCACCTCTACTTCTTATATGTGAAGTCATTACTCCCCATGGTGTAAGCATATGAAGCATATATAATTTCAAATTTATGATATTCAACTCATTCAACCATTTACTCATAGGATATAAGTGAAGTACACGAGTAAATGACAAACTACTCCAAAAAGATATAAGTGAAGATCAATGAGTAGTCAAACAATTATTTAACTATTGTGAGGACTCTCTCTCTCTCTCATTTAAGTATTTCAGATCTTAAGTACTTTATTAAAATAGCAAGCAAAATAAAATAAAATGGCATTGCAAGGATAGCACAACTCATGTGAAGAAGCAAAAACTTAGGTTCAACCGATACTAACCGATAATTGTTAAAGAAGAAAGGTGGGATGCCTACCGGGGCATCCCCAAGCTTGGATGCTTGAGACTTCTTGAAATATTATCTTGGGGTGCCTTGTGTGACGCCCTTGATTCAATCGTACACTAATCATGCACGCAAATGTGTACGATCAAGATTAAGGACTCACGGGAAGATATCACAACACAACTCTAGACACAAATTAAAATAATACAAGCTTTATATTACAAGCGAGGGGCCTCGAGGGCTCGAATACATAAGCTCGAATACTCAAGAGTCAGCGGAAACAATAATATCTGAGGACAGACATAAGTAAAACAAGTTTGCCTTAAGAAGGCTAGCAGAAAAGCAACATCGATCGAAAAGGCAAGGCCTCCTGCCTGGGAGCCTCCTAACTACTCCTGGTCGTCAGCGGTCTCCACATAGTAGTAGGCACCAGCGGCGGCATCTGGCTCCTGGGCTCCGACATCTGGTTGCATCAACCGGAAAGAAAAAGAAATGGGGAAAAGGGGGAGCAAAGCAACCGTGAGTACTCACCAAAAGTACTTGCAAGCAAGGATCTACACTACATATGCAACATTATCAATGGAAGGCTGTATATGTGGACTGGGCTGCAGAAATGCCAGAATAGAGAGAAGGCCTAGTCCTATCAAGAACTAGCATCTTCTGGAAATCACCATCTTGCAGCAAACAGGAGGGAGTAGAGTAGCATCAAGTAAAGTAGTAGTAGTGTTATCAACCTCGGCCAGAGATCCTTTCTCGACTCCCTCCGAGAAAGAAATCACAGAGCCGTACTATTCATTTCTCATCACAATACAATTCTCATCACAAGTATCCAGTTCTAGTTGTATCGATCGGGATACAACTCCAAGTGCCCGTTACCATAGGATAGGCTATCGATAGATGTTTTCTTCCCTGCAGGGGTGCACCAACTTACCCACCACGCTCGATTAACTCCGGCCGGACACACTTTCCTGGGTCATGCCCGGTGTCGGCCAAACAATACGCCGCAACCCGACCTAGGCCTAATAGAGAGGTCAACACGCCGGACTAAACCTATGACCCCAGGGGTCATGGGCCATCGCCTCGAGAACTCCTACACGTTGTGAACGCGGCCGGTGAGCAGACCTAGCTACCTCCTTCAAAAAGGCAGGTCCTTACGCAGTCCAACCCGGCGTGCGCCGCTCAGTCGCTGACATCTATTAAGCTTCGGCTGATGCATACGATGCAGAACGCCCATACTATGCCCATGTGGTGGTTAGTGCTATCAGGCCAGAGGCCCCTCTGATCAAATATCCAAATCATAGTGGATTAGGAACGCGCTGTAACAAGCAGAGACTCACGAAAGATGTGACCCCGTCGCCCCGTCTCGAGGACTTGCGGCAAGGGCTAAGAATGCCCGACCATGCCTTGTAATTACCTCACGGGCACCTTCCAGGTCAACCCAACTCCACATCACTCGCAATGAAGCTCACACGGGTACCCCTCAGGGCCGGCCCATCTTTAGTAACCTGGTTCAGTGTAAAGTCATAGTAACCATAGTAACTGTGTGTCTAACACCAAGGGGAACCCTGAGGAACCAGCCCCGATGGATTCCCCTTGATGTAATCATCAAGGTGAACGGAAGAGGAACCATACTCGAGGTCCACACTTGAGGGGTTGCACGACAGAGTCGTATCAGAAGTGGTTAAGGCGGAATCACCCTCGATGACCATGACCGAATAACTACACTACATGGTTAACATCAGAAGTGCTGATGAGGTCTCACCCTCGGCACTCATTAGTAACCCAGCAGTGTTGAGCAACTATGGGGAAGTGATGTGCGGTGCCGGGGCCTGGTCTTCGATCCCGTTGATTGGGTCTTCGATGATGAAGTAGGGGCAACAAGGACAAGGTGGGGGTCACTGATGGATCACTAACCAACCTATACTAAGAAGTTTAGGATAAGCAGGTAAGTAACAATAAGCAGGTTACAGAAGTAGGCTATGCATCAGAATAGGAGCAATCAATTACAGTAGCAAAATCTAATGCAAGCATGAGAGAATGGAATGGGAAATATTGGGATGATCAAAGGGGGTGGGGCTTGCCTGGAAGCTTTGCTGGAAGGAAGAAGGGTCGTCGGTGACATAGTTGATCAAAGCGGCATCAACATCGGTCTCGGAGTCTACCGGAGAGAAGAGGGGGAAGAAACAGATAAATACACCGTAATCATATGCAACACACAGTATGCTATGCTAACGTGCAGTGCAGGGTTGCCTAAAGATATGTCTAAGTCATTTAGTTACTTTAAGATTAAAGTTGGATTTAATAACTGGCATATATGCACTATTCATCTACCGGAAACAGGATAAAAGTTATGGGTTCACCTCCGTAGAGGGTTCCGTCATAGAAACAGACGACACGAACAGATTCGTCTCGTCGTTCTAAGCAACTTTCATATATAAAGTTTTTCGATCCGAGCTGCGGTTTATTTTCTATGAATTTTTAAAGATTCAAACATTTACTGAAATTATTTGAATTAGTAGAATTATTCAGGAAAAGAGAAATGACGTCAGCGTGATGCTAGGATGACGTTAGTGGCCAGCTGGTCGGCTGACCAGGTCAAACATGACTTGTGGGTCCAGTGGGACCCACATGTCATTGACAGGGAGCTAACCGGGTTTTATTTTATCTAAACAAGGATAATTAGCAGGCAGGCCCCACCTATAATAGTCTAATCAACTTAGCTAAATATTTTTAATTATTAAAATGTTTATTTGATTAATTAACCGAGGGGGCCCCACACATCAGTGTCACTGGGCAGCCCAGTCAGTAGTTGACTAGGTCAACCCAGTCAACTAGAGCCTGCGGGGCCCGCTGGCAGTGACCCTGGGGTGGCCCCAGGTGTGCCACGTCGGCGGTGGCCGGCGAGCCCAAAATGCGGCGGAGGGCCTCGGGCCTCATCGGATTTCGCCTACAGGCGACCATTTCGCGCGCGCTAGGGTGCGTTCGAACGAGCAGAGCAGCGCGCGTCGAACTGCGGTGGTGGCCCGGCCAGAAAAGGCCGGAGACGGCGACGGCAAGCGGCGGTGGCGGCGCCGGAGTTCGGGCACGAGAGGATCCGGCTATACTCGGCATGGCGGAGTGAGCTAGCTAGCGCTACGGAGCCCTACGCGCGTGCTGAGCACGACTGCGAGCTCGGGCGAGCTCATTGGCGAGCGTGGCCACGACAGCAAGGCGCATAGCGGCGACCAGAGCTCGAGCACGATGGCGAGCTAGCTACGACGCGCTTGGATATTAACAGGGAGGAGCAGGAGGCGGAGGAGCTCACTGTGCGGCACGCAAGCAGGCCCGTGATAGCTTAGGAGTAGCAGAGGTGCTCGAGGTCGTCGGCGCGCGTCGGAGTAGAGACGGAAGGGGGCGGCGGCGTTCGGTAGCTGTAGAGGTCACTGGCTCCACGTGAAGGCCCCAGGCGAACGGGAGGACGACAAAGGCTCTCCTAGACAACGCGAGCGACCAGAGCGGTGCTGGTGGCCGCAGTGGCGACGGAGGACGGCGGCGATTCCGCTCAGTGCCGCGGATCTAGAAAGGAAGAGGAGCGAAGCGAGCGAGGAGGAGGGGAAGAATGGATGAGGAGGCCAGGGGGAGGAGAGGTGGATCTTTATCCACCAGCGGCACCTATGGCGGCGTGGTCGGCGAGGTGGGCTCGGCGGAGATGGCGGGCATGCCCTGGTCGCTTGAACGGAGAACAGTGGGGAGGAGGAGGAGGCCACGGTGGGCTGGGCTCCAGGCACTGTGCACTTAGGCCCAGTCCCCAGTAGTAGCCTAGGCCCTTTTTTCTATTTTTATCTCTACTTTATTTCCAGAGATAGTTTTGCAATAACTGGAGCCATCAAATGACTTAGTAAACATGTGAACCTTGGTCACATAAATACTATGGTATATTCCTCATTGCCACAGAACGTTTGGGAAATTTTGAAATCCTTTGGCATTTTTCAAAAATGAATTTAGACACTTATAATGTTGTTTTGGCACTGATTTAAATGCTTTGGCCCACTTTGACTTGATGGTGATGTTGTTTTCCTTAACAACAAGTTGTTTTGGAATTTTTGCTAAATGGTGAACATTTTTCCAGCATCTTTTGTGCAACTTCAAATTTCACTTGAATTTGAATTGACTGGAATTTCAAATGGGATATTGAACAAAGGGTGATTAAGCACTGTTTTGAAAAATGATTAGTTTAGTCACAGAGGGTTACTGTTGCATGAAACTAGGGGCGTTACACCTTGGGCATCCACAAGCTTGAGCTTTTATGTCTCCTTAATTCCTTTTATATCTCGGTTTCCTAAATCTCAAAAGCTTCATCGACACCAAACTCAACAAGAACTCATGAGATAAGTTAGTATAAACGAATGCAAAAACCTTATCATTTTCTACTGTAACAAATCACTAAAATTATTATTCAACATTTCATACTAAATGCATCTGCATATTTAATACTCCTATCCTCAAATATAATCATTAAACAAGCAAACATATGCAAACAATGCAAACATAACAGCAATCTGCCAAAATAGTACAGTCCGTAAATAATGCAAGATTCATCATACTTACCTAACTCCAAAAATTATGATAAAATACTACACTGTAGAAAATTTATCATAGCTTATTTTGCAAAAAGTTTCAACAATTTATAGTATTCTGACTTTTCTAGGGAATTTTTGCAACATCGATAAACTTTCTGTTTTGAAACAGCAACATGCATACTTGAAAGATAAGCACGGTAAAGGCTATCCTTAACATTTTTATTGAAAATATAGATGCAACAAATTAATCTAAATAACACCAAGCAAATACTAACAAAATAAAATGACGCTCCAAGCAAAACTTATATCATGTGGTGAATAAAAATATAGCTCCAAGTAAAGTTACCGATGAACAAAGACGGAAGAGGGGATGCCATCCGGGGCATCCCCAAGCTTAGGCTTTTGGTTTTCCTTCAATATTACCTTGGGGTGCCTTGGGCATCCCCAAGCTTAGGCTCTTTCCACTCCTTATTCCATAGTCCATCGAATCTTTACCCAAAACTTGAAAACTTCACAACACAAAACTCAACAGAAAACTCGTAAGCTCCGTTAGTATAAGAAAATAAATCACCACTTAGGTACTGTTGTGAACTCATTCTAAATTCATATTGGTGTAATATCTACTGTATTCCAACTTCTCTATGGTTCACACCCTCCAAGACTACTCATAGATTCATCAAAATAAGCAACAACACATAGAAAACAGAATCTGTCAAAAACAGAACAGTCTGTAGTAATGTGTAACTCTCGAATACTTATGTAACTCCAAAAATCCTACCAAATTAGGAAAACCTGGGAAATTTGTGTACCAATCCAGAGCAAAACGAATCATATGAAAATAACGTTTTTGTGAATTATCAAAACTAGTTTACTCGGTGCAAAAGTTTCTGATTTTTAGCAGGATCAACACAACTATCACTGTAAGCTATCATAAAGGTCTTACTTGGCACTTTATTGAAACAAAAGCTATAAAACATGATTACTACAGTAGCATAATCATGTGAACACACTAAAACAATAAGGGTAAATATTGGGTTGTCTCCCAACAAGCGCTTTTCTTTAATGCCTTTTAGCTAGGCATGATGATGACAATGATGCTCACATAAAAGATAAAAACTGAAACATAAAGAGAGCATCATGAAGAATATGACTAGCACATTTAAGCCTAACCCACTTCCGATGCATAGGGATTTTGTGAGCAAACAACTTATGAAAACAATAATCAACTAGCATTAGAAGGCAAAACAACCTTAACTTTAAAACTTTAAGTACATAGAGAGGAAACTTGATATTATTGCAATTCCTACAAGCATATGTTCCTCCCTCATAATAATTTTCAGTAGCATCATGAATGAATTCAACAATATAACTATCAAATAAAGCATTCTTTTCATGATCTACAAGCATAGAAATTTTATTACTCTCCACATAAGCAAAATTTTCTTCTCATGAATACTAGTGGGAGCAAACTCAACAAAAATAACTATCATGTGAGGCATAATCCAATTGATGATTAAAATCAATATGACAAGTTTCATGGTTATCATTGTTCTTTATAGCATACATGTCATCACAATAATCATCATAGATAGGAACTTTATTCTCATAATCAATTGTAACCTCTTCCGAAATAGTGGATTCATCATTAAATAAAGTCATGACCTCTCCAAATCCACTTTCATCAATATAATCATCATAAATAGGAGGCATGTTTTCATCATAATAAATATTCTCATCAAAACTTGGGGGACTAAAAATATCATCTTCATGAAACATAGCATCCCCAAGCTTGTGGCTTTGCATATCATTAGCATCATGGATATTCAAGGAATTCATACTAACAACATTGCAGTCATGCTCATCATTGAAAGATTTAGTGCAAAACATTCTAATGCATTCTTCCTCTAGCAATTGAGCAAAATTATCGGAATCCTTATTTTCACGAAAGACATTAAAAGATGAAGCATATGAAGCACCCTCAATTCCACTTTTTTTGTAGTTTTCTTTTATAGACTAAACTAGTGATAAAACAAGAAACTAAAAGATTTGATTGCAAGATCTAAAGATATACCTCCAAGCACTCACCTCCTCGGCAACATCGCCAGAAAGAGATTGATGTCTACTACGCAACCTTCTTCTTGTAGACGTTGTTGGGCCTCCAAGTGCAGAGGTTTGTAGGACAGTAGCAAAATTCCCTCAAGTGGATGACCTAAGGTTTCTCAATCCATGGGAGGCGTAGGATGAAGATGGTCTCTCTCAAACAACCCTGCCACCAAATAACAAAGAGTCTCTTGTGTCCCCAACACACCCAATACAATGGTAAATTTTATAGGTGCACTAGTTCAGCAAAGACATGGTGATACAAGTGCAATATGGATGTCAGATATAGGTTTTTGTAATATGAAATTATAAAAACAACAAGGTAACTAATGATAAAAGTGAGCGTAAATGGTATTGCAATGCTAGGAAACAAGGCCTAGGGTTCGTACTTTCACTAGTGCAAGTTCTCTCAACAATAATAACATAATTGGATCATATTATTATCCCTCAACATGCAACAAATAGTCACTCTAAAGTCACTAATAGAGGAGAACACACGAAGAGATTATGGTAGGGTACGAAACCACCTCAAAGTTATCCTTTCTGATCGATCTATTCAAGAGTCCGTAGTAAAATAACACGAAGCTATTCTTTCTGTTCGATCTACCATAGAGTTCGTACTAGAATAACACCTTAAGACACAAATCAACCAAAACCCGAATGTCACCTAGATACTCCAATGTCACCTCAAGTATCCGTGGGCATATTTATACGATATGCATCACACAATCTCAGATTCATCTATTCAACCAACACAAAGTACTTCAAAGAGTGCCCCAAAGTTTCTACCGGAGATTCAAGGCGAAAACGTGTGCCAACCCCTATGCATAAGTTCACAAGGTCACTGAACCTGCAAGTTGATCACCAAAACATACATCAAGTAGATCACGTGAATATCCCATTGTCACCACAGATAAGCACATGGAAGACATACATCAAGTGTTCTCAAATCCTTAAAGACTCAATCCGATAAGATAACTTCAAAGGGAAAACTCAATCCATTACAAGATATTAGAGGGGGAGAAACATTATAAGATCCAACTATAATAGCAAAGCTCGCGATACATGACGATCGTGCCATATCAAGAACACGAGAGAGAGAGAGAGATCAAACATATAGCTACTGGTACATACCCTCAGCTCCAAGAGTGAACTACTCCATCCTCGTCATGGAGAGCGCCGGGATGATGAAGATGGCCTCCGGTGAAGGATTCCCCCTCCGGCAGGGTGCCGGAACGGGTTCCCGAGAGGTCTTTGGTGGCTACAGAGGCTTGCGGCGGCGGGACTCCCGATCTATTATGCTCCTCGATGTTTTTAGGGTATATGGATATATATAGGCAAAAGAAGTCGGTTAGGGGAGCCACGAGGGGCCCACGAGGGTGGGGGCGCACCCAGGGGGGTAGGGCGCGCCTTCCTGCCTCGTGGCTTCCTTGAAGCTTCCCCGACGTCTACTCCAAGTCTCCTAGATTGCTTCCGTTCCAAAAATAACTCCCCCGAAGGTTTCATTCCATTTGGACTCGGTTTGATATTCCTTTTCTTCGAAACACTAAAATAGGCAAGAAAACAACAAGTTGGGCCGGGCCTCCGGTTAATAGGTTAGTCCCAAAAATAATATAAAAGTGTATAATAAAGCCCATAAACATCCAAAACAGATAATATAATAGCATAAATTCTTCATAAATTGTAGATACGTTGGAGACGTATCAGTTACCGGTGAGAAGCTCATATGCCGCCTTGCCTAGTAGCATGTGAAGATATAGATGATTCGTTGCATGACAAGCTGTCTCAACCGCTTCCGCCCAAAAGTGTTTTGGCATCTTGTACTCATAAAGTATCATTCTCGCTGTTTCGATGAGCATCCGGTTCTTCCTCTCAACAACTCCATTTTGTTGAGGCGTGTACATAGCCGAGGACTCATGTGAAATACCTTCTTCGTCAAGAAAGGTGTCCATTGGCATTCTTGAACTCCGTCCCGTTGTCGCTGCGAACCTTCTTGATTTTCACTTCAAATTGATTTTGGGCCTTCCTAGTGAAGTTCTTGAAGATCTTTTGGACCTGCAATTTATCATCAAGAAAGAACACCCACGTAAATCTTGAAAAATCATCAACAATGACCAATCCAAATGAGTTACCACCGAGACTCTTGTAGGCGTTTGGACTGAAGAGATCCATGTGAAGTAGCTAGAGTGGTCTTCTCGTGGTCATGATGTTCTTCACGGGATGACTTCCTCCAACTTGTTTTCCTGCTTGGCAAGCACTACAAAGTCTATCCTTTTCAAATATAACATCTTTAACACCAAGGATATGATCACCTTTAGTAAGCTTGTCAAGATTTCGCACGCCCACATGACCTAACCGTCTATGCCACAACCAGCCTTTAGAAGATTTAGCAATTAAGCAAGTTCTAGGTTGAGCCTTTTTAGTGAAATCAAAAATGTATAGATCACCTCTAGGTATGGCGGTAAAGACCATATTATGATTATCACTTCAAAACACTTGGCAATCTACTTTAGTAAATAGGACATTGAAACCAAAATCGGCTAGTCTAGATACAGAAAGTAAATTGTAGCCAAGAGATTCAACGATCATAATATTTTGTATGGAGCTATCATGTGAGATGGCCACCTTACCAAGGCCAACCACCTTACCGGCCCTTTGAGTTATCACCAAAGGTGACATACTTTCGAGGGCTGTCTTTTTCAGCAACCTCATGAAACATATCCTCGTCTTCGGTCATGTGATCGGTACAACCACTATCAAGAACCCATTCCTTTCCTCCAGCCATGTAGCCGTGAAGGTTAGCCATAAGAACAAAGTGTATCATAGACTCATCGAGATCATAGTCACTATCCTCATCCTCATCATAGTATCCATGTTCAACATCATCTTGTGATTGATCATTTCCTAGAGAGAGAGTGATTGATTAGTTTTGTGATCATGACAATGTGCATCTCTATGAATTCTAATGACTTTGGAAATGATGTTGCTAATGATTCCAACATCTCCTTTGGCACACATAAGGTCACAAATCTCAAATAGACAATCACCAAACTTAGGATCGTTGGGACTCATCTTATTCAAAGCAATAGACTTGTGAAGAATCTCATCTATGTTTTCCAAGGAATAGTTTGGAAATAGTTCCTCAAGAAATCTCCATATAGTGTAATCACATTCAAGAGTTGGCAAGCAAGCAATCAAATTTCTAGGTAATCCTCTAGTGATTAGATTGACAGTTCTAAGATTGCGAATCATATCAAGAGACTCATCAGGGGTAGGATGCAAGGGTCAACAAGGGGCACACAAGGGGTAGTAATTTACTTGTTCAAGTGATATTCATTGAAAATCTCAAGAATCTCATTTTTCCAAGCAATAAAGAACTCTCCATCAAGCATAGGCACTCTATGTCTAATACTCCCAATCATAGACTCATCCTTCTTCCTCCAATGGTGTTTAAACCAAAGCAATGGAGACCGACGCTTTGATACAAATTGAAAGGATTGAGAAGAGGTGTCTAGAGGGGGGTGATTAGACCCTCAACAAGTAAAGATAGCAATTTTTAAGTTTTTCAAGCTAAGGTTGGAGATAGGCACAATTTCAAGCATTCACAATACAATTCAAACAAGCATGGCAAAAGTATATGAGCAGCGGAAAGTAAATCATGCAACTTCCAAGAAAGTAAAGGGATGGGATTGGAGTGTGCAAATGCAATTGGAGACACGGAGATTTTTGGCGTGGTTCCGATAGGTGGTGCTATCGTACATCCACGTTGATGGAGACTTCAACCCACGAAGTGTAATGGTTGCGTGAGTCCATGGAGGGCTCCACCCACGAAGGGTCCACAAAGAAGAAATCTTGTCTATCCCACCATGGCCATCGCCCACGAAGGACTTGCCTCACTTGGGTAGATCTTCACTAAGTAGGCGATCTCCTTGCCCTTACAAACTCCTTGGTTCAACTCCACAATCTTGATAGAGGCTCCCAAGTGACACCTAGCCAATCTAGGAGACACCACTCTCCAAAAGATAATAGATGGTGTGTTGATGATGAACTCCTTTCTCTTGTGCTTCAAATGATAGTCTCCCCAACACTCAACTCTCTCACACCGATTTGGATATGGTGGAAAGATAATTTTAGTGGAAAGCAACTTGGGGAAGGCTAGGGATCAATATTCTTGCGGTTGGATTGGAATGTCTTGGTCCCAACACATGAGTAAGTGGTTCTCTCTTAGAAAATGAGTAGTGGAAGTGTAGGCACGTTCTGATGGCTCTCTCACGAATGGAGAAGGGGTGGAGGGGTATATGTAACCTCCACACAAAATCTAGTGGTTACACACAATCTTCCAAACTCGGTGGGACCGAATAGTGAAACTTGGTCAGACCGATATGGTTAAAAATGTGAACGTTAGAGTTTTCGGTTGGACCGACAAGGTCAACTTGGTGAGAGAGATGTGCTAGGGTTAGGGCAAAACCTCATCTCGGTGAGACCGATTGCGTGAACTTGGTGAGATTGATTTCAGCAATAAGCAAATAGAGACTTGGTCAAGCAAACTTAGTGGGACCGACTTCACATTTTGATGAGACCGAAATGTAGCGACCACACCTCAAACAGTCTGATCTCTGTGCATCAGTGTCATCCTTGGATTAGTAATGCTGAAACGCACAATACTTGAAGGATTTATAACAGAGTAGCAATCACACACTTATTACATCGAATGTCTCATAAGAGAACTTATTACAATAAATATGGCTTAAGGCCATCTAATAACGATAACAGCGGAAGGCTTGGAAGATCAGCAAGTCCATCAACTCCAATGGCATCACTGAGTATAGAACCACGACCTAAGGCACCTTACTCGTCGTCTGAAAAGTCTGCAACATGAACGTTGCAGCCCGAAAACGGGTCAGCACATGGAATATGCTGGCAATGTAACACATAGAGAGTAATGAACAGAATAATGCTATTCTACATGCATATA
Source organism: Triticum aestivum (assembly GCF_018294505.1). NCBI lineage: Eukaryota > Viridiplantae > Streptophyta > Magnoliopsida > Poales > Poaceae > Triticum > Triticum aestivum. The sequence continues at coordinate 554,406,748 of NC_057813.1, forward strand.
TGGCTGGTGGAAAGCTCTATGGTTACAGTTTTGCATAAAGCCAATTTTTTCCTACTGCAAAGGATTAATTTTATTTAACTATCATGGTGGTTGTTAAACATTGAGAAGGGTACTCCAACTCAATCCCATTTAAGCATCATCATTAAACCCAACAAAATTATTTAAAGTAACATGATGAGAATTCACATGATAATCCAAATACTAGATACTCAAAACGTCCATAACCGGGGACACGGTTACCATGATTAGTTTATACACTCTGCAGAGGTTTGCGCACTTTTCCCCGCAAGACTCGATCTCCTCCGCTTGAATTCTCGCACTACATGGTGTTTGAGAAACGGATGACCGAGACACAGTCTTTCAGAAGCATTTACTCTCTACTCTTGGTAGACAGTACCAACCTACATCCCCTACATCTGCTAGTCTACCTCTTCAAGGGCTCAAGCAACTTAATCAACTATGCTAGAGCCCATAGTAGCTTGCGGCTGCACACGGAAGTTTCTAACATGAATAATCTCATGATCCCTTTGAGCCTGGGTGGTGGTCCATAGGAGAATCACACGGTACCCCAGGATTTCAAAAAAAGACAGGCAACACTGGGTTCCCCAGGTGCCTCAATCCACCCAGATGAGAATTTAAGTTGCCACCTTAAGTAAACCATTAGTTTAACAATCTCACATATGTCATGGATACATTCACTTAATCCACGTATACTAGCATAGCATGGCAATATAAGCAAACGCATAAGTAACTCCCAAAGGTTTGATAATAAAACAGGTAATAGGTACTACCTCATCTACTTCCCCAAAACCCACATATTAATCACATCCTAACCATGCAATTGTTTGAGGATTGATCTAATGCAATAAAACTGGGTAGTAAAGAGGTATGATCAAAGTGTTACTTGCCTTGTTGATGATCCGTGAAACCTAGAGATTCAATGTAGCAAGCAGCGCACTCCAGGTACTCAGTCGCAAACAAACAAGCATACAATAAGCACTCATCTAATGCACAGGTAAAACTCAATAAGATATCTAACCAGAAAGTTCAACTTAAGAACTCCGGTTTGCAAAAAGAATCAAACCAAACGAAGCAACGAACGTCAAACGGTCAAAGAAACAAGCTTAATTTACTAATTTGGACCTAAGTCAAATTTTACAGTAGCAAAAACTTGTTTGAGTAGGTTAAACACAAAGAGGGTTTCGAGACGAAACTCTAGGCGCTTGAATCGCCTTATTCTGACAAACGGGCGAAAATTTATACTAAAACAAAAATCGGATGAGAAATCGCGATCTGGAATAATCGCGGAAAATCCGAGAAAAAGAAAAACTGACGAACAGTTTAACGAACGAACGTTTGTTGTCTGTGGCTAAATGACAAAAACCGTTCGCTAAAACGAACATCCGGACGGACGTCCGTTAAATAATCTAAATCAAAAAAATAAACCAAACCGGATCTAAATAAAAAAACAGATCTAGGTTTGTTTTAAAAGATCGGTTTTCTTCGGGAAAACTGAGGCAACGACGGCTACCTCGGGCGGCTCCGGCGAGACGGCGACGGTCGGTGGCAGCGGCTCTGGCGACAACGGCACGGTGCAGCGGGTGGCGGTGGCTGCTCCGGCGACGGGTGGCGGCGGCGGCGGCTGGCGGTGAGGCGAGGGGCGGCGGCGGCGGACTCGCGCGGCTGCGGCGGCGGCGGCTGGGGCAGGTAGGGTTTGGGGCGGCGGCTGGGCTGGGGCGGCTTGGCGCCTCGGGCTTTAACGGCCCGGTCGGGTCAGTGTCCCAGGCGGACACGGCCCAGTAAGTCGGTTTCATTTTTTTTAAAACATTACATGCAGAACAAAGAATAAAAGAAATACTAAACGGACTCCAAAAATCGCGAAATAAATTTTCCCCGACTTCTAAAATCAAGCCGGACAAGATGAACATTTATTTGGAGCCTAATTGCAATTTTGAGAAACGTGCATTTTTCCTAAATTCAAATAAAATAGCCAAAAACTCTGAAATAAAATCTTATTTGATTTTTTATTAAATCGTCAATATTTCTTTATTTCGGGAAAGTCATTTTATTCCCTCTCTCATATTTTTATACTAGAAACAATTGAAGATAAAATAAATAAAATCAAATGATCCTTTTTCTAAAATTTGAGAAAACTCAATTATGAAAATAACGAAATCCCCAACTCTCTCCATGGGTCCTTGAGTTGCGTAGAATTTCTAGATTGAGCTAAAATGCAATAAAATAATGATATGCAAATATGACCTAATGTATAACATTCCAAATTGAAAATTTGGGATGTTACAAACCTACCCCCCTTAAGATGAATCTCGCCGTCGAGATTCGGGTTGGCTAGAAAATAGGTGAGGGTGGTCCTTTCGTTGATCTTCCTCTCGCTCCCAGGTGGCTTCATCCTCGGTATGGTGTCTCCTACTGAACTTTACAAAACTTGATAACCTTGCTGCAGGTGACTCGGCTAGCATATTCGAGAATCTTGACTGGTTTCTCCTTGTAGGTCAAATCACTATCCAACTGAATCGCTTCCAGTGGCACTGTATCTCTCAGCGGTAAATCAGCCATCTCTGCGTGGCACTTCTTCAATTGTGAAACGTGGAACACATCATGAACTCCTGACAATCCTTCAGGCAATTCCAACTTGTAAGCAACTTCTCCCATACGCTCCAAAACTTTGTATGGTCTGACAAAATGTGGTGCTAACTTCCCCTTAACTCCAAAGTGCTTAACTCCCCGAAGTGGAGATACACGAAGATAAACTTTGTCTCCGACTTTGTAACCTATCTCCTTGCGTTTTGAATCTGCATAGCTCTTCTGTCTAGACTGGGCTACCTTCAGCCTATCGCGAATTAACTTCACCCTCTGTTCAGACTCCTTAATCAAATCTAGTCCAAACAACTGGCGGTCTCCAACTTCGTCCCACAACAATGGGGTCCTGTACCTCCTTCCGTACAAGGCTTCGAAAGGGGCCATCTTCAAACTAGATTGATAACTGTCGTTGTAAGAGAACTCCGCATATGGCAAATTGTCGTCCCAACTAGATCCATAATCTAGTGCACAAGCTCTCAGCATATCTTCCAAAATCTGATTGACTCTCTTGGTCTGTCCATCTGTCTGCGGATGAAAGGCTGAACTAAACTCTAGCCTGGTACCCAAAGTTTCGTGCAACTGATTCCAGAACTTTGAGGTAAACTGGGTTCCTCTATCTGATACAATGCTCCTCGGAACTCCATGCAGACATACGATCCTGGTCATGTATATCTTTGCCAACTTAGCACTAATGTAGGTGGTCTTTACGGGGATGAAATGAGCTACCTTCGTCAAACGATCGACTACAACCCAAATCGAGTCATAGCCTGAACGAGTCCTGGGCAATCCAGTGATAAAATCCATGCCTAGTTTATCCCAGTTCCATTCGGGTACCGGTAATGGCTGCAGCAATCCTGCTGGCTTCTGATGCTCTGCCTTCACTCTCTGACATACATCACATACTGCTACATGCTCCGCAATATCCTTCTTCATTCCGGTCCACCAGAATGTGTCTTTCTAATCCAGATACATCTTGGTATTTCCTGGGTGAATCGAGTACGGCGAATCATGGGCCTCTTGCAGAATCAACTTCCTGATCTCCGGGTCATCAGGCACATAAATGCGGTCTTCAAACCATAGAGTATCGTGCTCATCCTCATGAAATCCCTTAGCTTTTCCTTTGCTCATCTTCTCCTTTATTTCGGCAATTTCCTTGTCAGTCTTTTGGGCTTCTCTGATCTTATCCATCAAAGTAGACTGAATCTCCAGTGCTGCTACATAGCCTCTCGGAACTATCTCCGAACATAGCTCACGAAGATCCTCGGCTAACTCCTCTGGTAACTCTCCGGTCATGAGTGTGTTGACATGGCTCTTGCGGCTCAATGCATCGGCTACTACGTTAGCCTTTCCGGGGTGATAATGCAATCCCATATCATAATCCTTGATGAGCTTCAACCATCTCCTTTGCCTGAGATTTATCTCCTTCTGCGCGAAGATGTACTTCAAACTCTTGGAAACTGGCCTCACATTGCTCTATCCATTTAAACTTGGTCTCCTTCTTCAACAACTCCGTCATGGGTTTTGCAATTTTCAAGAAATTCTCAATGAATCTCCGGTAGTATCCTGCGAGTACAAGAAAACTCCAGATCTCTCCAACTATTGTTGGGGCTTCCCAGTTTGTCACAGTGACAACTTTGGTGGGGTCTACTGCTATCCCTTCTCCGGATATTACATGTCCGAGGAATCCAACTTCCTTCAACCAAAACTCACATTTGCTGAACTTGGCATATAACTGATGTTCTCTGAGCTTCTCCACTACGAAACGCAAATGATCCTTATGCTCTTCTTCATTCTTCGAGTAGACCAAAATATCATCAATGAACACCACAACGAACTTATCCAGAAACTCCATAAACACCTTGTTCATCATGTTCATGAAATAGGCAGGTGCGTTAGTCAGACCAAATGACATAACGGTATACTCATACAGCCTGTACCTGGTGGTAAAAGCCGTCTTAGGTATATCCTGCTCTCAAATCTTCAACTGATGGTATCCCGATCGCAAATCGATCTTGGAAAACACCTTAGCTCCTTGCAATCGGTCAAACAAGTCATTGATCATCGGCAGTGGGTACTTGTTCTAGATTGTTACTTCATTCAATCCTCGATAATCAACAACCATCCTTAATGATCCATCCTTCTTCTCTACTAGAAGTACTGGCGATCTCCAAGGAGAAGAACTTGGGCGAATATAGCCTTTATCCAGTAACTCCTTAATCTGCTTCTTAATTTCCTCCGAATATTTTGCGGGCATCCTGTACGGTCTCTTAGGAATAGGCCCCATGCCTGGCAAAATCTCAATCAAAAACTCAATTTCTCTATCCGGTGGCATGCCTGGCAACTCCTCTGGAAATACTTCAGGAAAATCCTTCACCACTGGTACTTCCTCCTATACAACTCCTGTTAAGGAATTTACTTGAGTCCTCTTTGGCGCATGCCGTGACACATACTTGATCCTTCTTCCTTTTGGCATGGTAAGCAAAATCGACTTACTGGCGCATTCGATGTTCCCTCCATACTTCGATAACCAATCCATGCCTAATATCACATCCAGTCCTTGCGATTCCAATACTATTAGGTCTGAGGGAAACACGTAGTTACCAATCCTTTAGGGTAACCGATCACACCATATACTAGCCATATACTCTGCTCCTGGCGAGGTTACTAACATGGGTGACCTAAGGGCTTGGGTTGGCATGTTATACTTATCCACAAATCCCCTTGATATGTATGAATGCGATGCACCAGTATCAAAAAGAATGATTGCAGTAAATGTCTTAACCAAAAACTTACCTATTACTACATCTGGCTGGGCTTCAACCTCCTCCACGCTAACATGGTTCACCTGTCCTTTGTTGAAATGGTTGGGTTTCTTCCCAGAGCTTCCATTGCCATTTCCATTCTTCGCTTCAGGACATTTAGTGGCATAATGTCCAGTCTTCTGGCATTTGTAACAGGTGATGTGGCTCAGATCCCTCTTGGCTAGTGTTGATGGGTTGGTGCAGTTCTGTCCATTGCTTCCTCCGTTCCCATTACCATTTTTGGGGACACTATGGTTGTGCGAACTACCTCCTCCATGGGTATGCTGAAAATGTCCTCCCGTATTCGGGGTAAAACGAGGCTTCTGCTGAGCTCCATAATTGTACCTCCCTTGTCCATACTTCCTCTTGCGGCTGACAATCTGTTGCTGCTTCCCTTCAATCATAAGAGCTCTATCTACCAACTCCTGGTAGTTGTTGAAGGTTGCTACCATCAACTGCATGCTCAGCTCATCATTCAGTCCTTCCAGAAACTTCTCTTGCTTAGCTGCATCCGTAGCAACGTCATCTGGTGCATAATGTGCTAACTTGCTAAAGTCATCCACATACTGGCCAACAGTACGTCCTCCTTGGCGCAAGTTGCGAAACTCACGCTTCTTCATGGCCATAGCTCCTGCTGAAACATGGGCAGTACGGAAAGCCTGCTGAAACTGATCCCATGTGACAGTGTCGATGGGATAAGTGGCTGTGAAATTCTCCCACCATGAGGCTGCGGGTCCATCAAGCTGATGTGCGGCAAAGCGCACCTTCTCCGCATCTATGCATCCTGCAGTGGTCAACTCCCTCCCCATCTTGCGGAGCCAATCATCTGCAACTATAGGCTCGGTGCTACTAGAAAACACCGGCGGATTCAGCCTCAAGAAACGGGCTAAGTGATTAACAGGTGGTGGTGGTGGTGGGTTGTTGTTGTTGTTGTTGTTGTTGTTCCCCTGATTCTGATTCTGGACTAGGATCTACATCAATGCATTCTGCTGCTGGATCAACTGGGTGAGCTCCGGTGGGAAAGCAAATCCATTGTCACGTCTCGGAGGCATCTGAGGGTTTAGAAAAGATGAGAATATAGAATAGAATGAGGTCTATAGAGGAAACACTACCCATATGCACATGAGACAGATTCAATCAATATCACTTCAATCAATCAAACAAGGGCATACAACGGTCTAAGTATCGTTACAAAAGTGCTTGGACTATACTATATACATGGGGGAATACTACTACCGTTATGGTGGTCGACTAGAAAAACTGCTCGGTTGAAGACTCCATGATATCTGCTCCCGCTTCATCAATAAATTCATCATCACTATCGTTTGGGTCCGAGTCGGTGTCGTCGATGATGATGTAGTTCTCTGGGCAAGTGCAATCACCGTCTTCTCCTTCAGTCGCGGGAAATCCAATAAATACTTTTAGCTTCTTCTTTAGATCATCTTTCTTCTCCACGAGTGTCGCTATTTCCTCCTCATATACATTGCGTGTAGACTTGAGTTCTTCCTCCAACTCTGTGATCTTGGTCATAGCCTTCTTCCAATCTATCATGCCTGCGCACATCTGGTTCTCCTAGCGACGAATGTGCTGGTTTAACTCCTGGATGAAAGATGTAATTGATCTATCCTTCCTGGTGATGATCATCTCCCATTGCTCATCTCGGTGCCCACAAATCTGGTAGATAGTATCCTTGAGATCCTTGTGGTAAACTTCTCCAATGCGTCCCATGGTGTTGTGGGCTGCCATGCTCTTCCTAAACTCCAGGTTGGTGCATCAAAGGAAAACTCTATGGACTCAGTGACGGGCATGAACGTCCTTCCTGGAACTTGAACTTGAATCATCCAATGCTCCTCTTCTGGTAAAGTAGCGATGTAGGTCCTGGTGAAGTTTGGTACTCCGATGTTCAGGTACTTAGTGACTTCCTTCACGTGGCGTCCAAAGGGTGTATCTTCATCTGGTTGCGTTAACTTGTTCCTTGCATCCGCCATCCTAAAAGAGTAGAAAAGATGAGGAGTCGGGATTGAGAAGAGAGAGTAGTGATCTAGGGTTTTAGCTTAGTGGTCGTGTCCTACAGTCAGCGTGTGCTCTGATACCATCTTGTAGCGACCAGACCTCAAACAGTCTGATCTCTGTGCATCAGTGTCATCCCTGGATCGGTAATGCTGACACACACAGTACTTGAAGGACTTATAACAGAGTAGCAATCACACACTTATTACATCGAATGTCTCAGAAGAGAACTTATTACAATAAATATGGCTTAAGGCCATCTAATAATGATAACAGCGGAAGGCTTGGAAGATAAGTGAGTCCATCAACTCCAACGGCATCACTGAGTATAGAACCACGACCTACGGCACCTTACTCGTTGTCTGAAAAGTCTGCAACATGAATGTTGCAGCCCGAAAACGCGTCAGCACATGGAATATGATGGCAATGTAACACATAGAGAGTAATGAACAGAATAATGCTATTCTACATTCATCATCATTAAACACAACAAAATTATTTAAAGTAACATGATGAGAATTCACATGATAATCCAAATACTAGATACTCAAAACATCCATAACCGGGGACACGGCTAACCATGATTAGTTTATACACTCTGCAGAGGTTTGCGCACTTTTCCCCGCAAGACTCGATCTCCTCCGCTTGAATTCTCGCACTACATGGTGTTTGAGAAACGGATGACCGAGACACAGTCTTTCAGAAGCATTTACTCTCTACTCCGGGTAGACAGTACCAACCTACATCCCCTACATCTTCTAGTCTACCTCTTCAAGAGATCACGCAACTTAATCAACTATGCTAGAGCCCATAGTAGCTTGCGGCTGCAGACAAAAGTTTCTAGCATGAATAATCTCATGATCCCTTTGAGCCTGGGTGGTGCTCCATTGGAGAGTCACACGGTATCCCGGGATTTCAAAAGAATATAGGCAACACTGGGTTCCTCTTTTCTGGCGCCGTTGCCGGGGAGCAATAGCGTGGGGTTGATATTCTCGTGTGTGCTTGTTTGCTTTCTTTACTTAGTAGATTTTGTTTTTCCTTTTTGTTTCTGTTTAGTTGTGGGTAAAACATACAAAAAAATTTAAAAGAATGAAAATACCAAAAAAATTATTTGCTTGCCTCTCATGCCTAAAAAAGTTTTTCAAAAATAGAAGTGATTGGAAAGTTATGCATTGAAGAAGTGAGGGTCGACCTTGAGCACTTGTGTTCATGCTCACGGAAACAATGTAGAATTTTTTCATGGAAGTTTCTCTGTAAATAATTATCCCCTTGTATATATCCATTGTATTATAAAAATAATGTGCCAAGCTTGGGTTTTTAGGGTGATAAGATTGCTTGCTTACTTTGTGCAGAACAAAAACAGAAACTTTGGCTGTAGTGCTTGAATTTACAATTTTTTTACTGGAAAGTTAAATGGGTCTGAAACTTTTTGCACATTACTTCTGTACAAATTTTTCAAATTTTAAAATTTATTTCATAATTTTTGAAGTTACAGAAGTTCACTAAACTTCCAGATTACTACAGATTGTCCTGTTCTTGACATATTCTATTTTTCGTGTGTTGTTTGCTTATTTTGATGTATCTATGGCTAGTATCAGGGGGTATGAACCATAGAGAAGTTTGAATACTTTAGGTTCAACACCAATATAAACAAAGAATGAGTTAATTACAGTACCTTAAAGTGGTAGTTTGCTTTATTCCACTAACGGATCTCACAAGTTTTTTGTTTAAGTTTTTGTGAATGAAGCTTTTGAAGAACGAGGAGTTACCGATGTGAGAAGAATAAAGAGAGACAAGAGTTCAAGCTTGGGGATGCCCAAGGCACCCCAAGTAAATATTTCAAGGGATACTCAAGCATCTAAGCTTGGGGATGCCCCGGTTGGCATCCCATCTTTCTTCTTCAACAAATATCGGTATACCTTGGTTTTTGTTTTGTTCACATTGTTTGTGCCCTTTGTGTTTTTGTTTTTCTTTAAGAATCATGCTAGTATGAGATAGCTCTTCATTGATTTATAGAATACTTCATGTGCTTCACTTGTATCTTTTAAGTATGATCTTATAGAATTTCTCTTTGTGCTTCACTTAAATCATTTGAGTATGGTTTTATAGAATGCTTCATGCGCTTCACTTATATATTTTGATCTTGTATGTTGGCTAGTCTATATTAATTGAAGAATGCTCCAGGAACTTCACTTATATCTTTTGGAGTATGAATAATTCTATAGTTTAAAGTGGGTTTTGGAAGAGTGTCAACTTTAGGAATTAATGATCCCACTATCTTGGAGGGTGTTGAATCTTTGTACGATATTTATGAAAGTGGATTTGGAAGAGTGTCAACTTTATTTAGTATTCCACTATTTCGGAAGAGGTTCCAATTGAGTATGAGAACAAAGTTGTTATCCATGATGCTACTGAATTTTTTTATGAGGGAGGAATATGTGCTTGTAGGAGTTGCAATAATATCATGTTTCCTCTCTATGTGCTTAAAGTTTTGAAGTTATACTTGTTTCGACTTCCTATGCTAGTTGATTCTTGTTCCTATAAATTGTGTGCTCACAAAATCCCTAGGCATAGGAAGTGAGTTATATTTAAATGTGCTAGTCATATTCTTCATGATGCTCTCTTTGTGTTTCAAATCTTTTCTTTTATGCGAGCATCATTGAAATCATCATGCCTAGCTAAAAGGCATTAAAGAAAAGCGCTTGTTGGGAGACAACCCAATATTTATCCTTACTGTTTTTGTGAGTCAACATGATTAAGCTACTGTAGTAATCATGTTTTATAGCTTTTGTTTCAATAAAGTGCCAAGTAAGTCCTTTGGGAAGACTTGGGTGAAAGTTAATGTGATCTTGCTGTAAAAAACAGAAACTTTGCGCTCACGAGATTAGCTGTCATTTTTTACATAATAGTGCTTTTGATTTGATTCTTTTTGAATAAGATTAATAGACAAATTCCTCACGTCCACCAATTTATTTCATAATTTTTGGAGTAGCAGAAGTATGGTTATTGTTCAGATCATTACAGACTGTTCTGTTTCTGACAGATTCTGTTTTCATTGCATAGTTTGCTTGTCTTCTAGTTCCTATGGCTTATATTTCTCAATATAAATTGTAGGAATGATATGGTACAGTAGGAATTATGTGAAAACAATTATGAACCTTGTATTTTACAGTACCAAAGTGCATGGTTTACTCTTTATCATACTAACCTATCTCACGAAGTTCCATTAAGTTTTGTGTGATTGAAGTTTTCAAGTTTTGGGTGAGAGATCAATATGAGGAGAATAAGGAGTGGAAAGACCCTAAGCTTGGGGATGCCCAAGGCACCCCAAGGTAATATTCAAGGAAGACTCAAGCGCCTAAGCTTGGGGATGCTCCGGAAGGCATCCCCTCTTTCGTCTTCAAAATTATCGGTATACCTTACTCAGAGCTATATTTTTATTCGTCACTTCATATGTGTTTTGCTTGGAGCGTATTTTCAATTTTACTTGCTGTTTGAATAAAATCTTTGGGTCTGAAATTTTGAATAAAAAGGAACCCTCCCATGGCTAGTTAATTATTTGTCTACTCAGTGTCTTTCACTCATATCTTTTGGAGTAGTTTGTCATTTACTCTTGCGCTTCATGTATATCCTATGAGTAAATGGGGGAATGAATTGAATGTCATAAATCTGAACCTTTATATGTTTCATTTGCTTATAACATGGTTAGTGATGACTTCACACATAGAAAGTATGAGGCATAAAAGTTGTTGAGAGTTGGCAAACATAGTTTTGGTCATCGTTGCAATTAATATGAAGTAATAAGGAAAGAGAGGTTCACATACAAATATATTATCTTGGAAATATTTTATGATTGTGAAGCACTCGTTAAGTATGACATGCTAAAAGAGTTGATGTTGGACAAGGAAGACAACGTAGTGGTTTATGTTTTCTGACATCTCAGTTAAAGTATATTGTCATTGACCTTCCAAACATGTTGAGCTTGCCTATCCCCCTCATGCTAGCCAAAAATTCCTAGCACCAAGTAGAGATACTACTTGTGCTTCAAAATATCCTTAACCCAGTTTTGCCATGAGAGTCCACCATATCTACCAATGGATTGAGTAAGATCCTTCAAGTAAGTTGTCATCGGTGCAAGCAATAAAAAATGCTCTCTAAATATGCATGACTTATTAGTGCTGAGAAAATAAGCTTTGTACGAACTTGTTATGGAAGCAATAAAAGCGACGAACTGCATAATAAAGGTCCATATACAAGGGGCAATATAAAGTGATGTTCTTTCGCATTAAGATTTTGTGTATCCAACCCTAAAAGCGCATGGCAACCTCTGCTTCCCTCTGCGAAGGGCCTATCTTTTACTTTATGTTTTTACTTTATGCTTGAGTCAAAGTGATCCTTACCTTTCCCTTTTTCATTTTATCCTTTGGCGAGCTCCTCGTGTTTGAAAGATCATGACATATATATATCCAATTGGATGTAAGTTAGCATGGGCTATTATTGTTGACATCACCTAATATGTTGGGAGGCAACACAATAAGCCCCTATCTTTCTTCAATAGTCTGGCTGAAACTCCATAACCACAAGTATTGCGTGAGTGTTAGCAATTGTAGGAGACTATATGATAGTTGAGTATGTGGACTTGCTGAAAAGCTCTATTCTTGACTCTTTCTAATGTTATGATAAATTGCAATTGCTTCAATGACTGAGATTATCGTTTGTTAGTTCTCAATGAAGTTTCTGAACCATGCTTGACATTGTGAATAGATTGTTACTTGATCATGAAAAGTTTTATGAGATAAGCTACTATTATGACACATATTAATGCTAGAAAAGGTGATTGAAATTATCATTGATCAAACTTGTGCACTTACTAGAATTCACACTTCATAAATTATTTCTTTTATCATTTACCTACTCGAGGACGAGCAGGAATTAAGCTTGGGGATGCTGATACGTCTCCAACGTATCTATAATTTATGAAGTATTCATGCTATTATATTACCCATCTATGGTGTTTTATATGCATTTATATATCATTTTATATGATTTTTGGGATTAACCTATTGACCTAGAGCCCAGTGCCAGTTTCTGTTTTCTCCTTGTTTTTGTGTTTTACAGAAAAGGGATACCAAACGGAGTCCAAATGACGTGCCAATTTTTGAGGATTTTTTATGGACCAAAAGAAGACCACGGAGCATCGGAGTTGGGCAAGAAGAGCTCCGGGCTGCCCACGAGAGTGGGGGGCGCAGCCCCCTCCTAGGGGGCGCCCCCCTATCTCGTGGACAGCCCGGAGACCCCCCTGACGTGAAACCAATGCCAATAATTCCTATAAATACTGAATCTTTCAAGAATTAACCTAGATCGGAAGTTCCGCCACCGCAAGCCTCTGTAGACATGAGAAATCAATCTAGGCCCTCTTTGGCACCCTGCCGGAGGGGGCCATCCTCACCGGAGGCTATGGAGGAGGATCTCGGAGGGCCATCATCTCCATGACGGCCAAGGACCAGAGGGGGAAAGCCATGGAGGAGGAAGCACAAGGGGGAGAAACTCTCCTCCTCTCTCTTGGTGGCACCGGAGTGCCATCGGGAGGGGAATCATCGCCGCGGTGATCGACTTCATCAACATCGCCATCATCATCACCATCCTCATCTCTTTTACGCGGTCCACTCTCCTGCACCCCGCTGTAATCCCTACTTGAACATGGTGCTTTACGCTACATATTATGATCCAATGATGTGTTGCCATCTTATGATGTTTTGAGTAGATATCTTTTGTCCTTGAGTTGATTGATGATCTAGATTGGTACGAGTTGTATGTTTTATTTTGGTGCTGTCCTTTGGTGCCCTCCGTGTCGCGCAAGCGTGAGGGATTCCCGTTGTAGGGTGTTGCAATACGTTCATGATTCTCTTATAGTGGGTTGCTAGAGTGACAAAAGCTTAAACCCGAGTAAGGGGGTTGTTGCGTATGGGATAAAAGGGGACTTGATGCTTTAATGCTATGGTTGGTTTTTACCTTAATGAATCTTTTAGTATTTGCGGATGCTTGCTAGAGTTTCCAATCATAAGAGCATATGATCCAAGTAGGAAAAATATGCTAGTTTATGCCTCTCCCTCATATGAAATCGCAATGACGACTATCGATCTTGTTAACAATTGCTTAGGACAATTCCGCACACCGATCCACCATTATTCCACACTCGATATTTATATTATTTAGTATTATATTCTAACTTTATGATAACAGCACCTACTTTTATGTTTTAGCTCTCTGATACCATACAAAGTTATCCTCTTCATACCCACAACACAGTTTTATTTCTCGTTTCTAGTTGGAAGCAAACATTCGGTGCACGTAGAGTCGTATTAGTGGCAGATAGGGCTTGAGAGAATATTGATCTTACCTTTAGCTCCTCGTGGGTTCGACACTCCATACTTATCACTTCCAACTTTGGGAATTGCTACGATGATTCCCTGCACTTGGGGATTATCAGTTCCCCAGGTGCCTCAATCCACCCAGATGTGAATTTAAGTTGCCACCTTAAGTAAACCATTAGTTTAACAATATCACATCTGTCATGGATACACTCACCCAATCCACGTCTACTAGCATAGCATGGCAATATAAGTAAACGCATATGTAACTCCCAAAGGTTTGATAATAAAACAGGTAATAGGTACTACCTCATCTACTTCCCAAAAACCCACATATTAATCACATCCTAACCATGCAAATGTTTGAGGATTGATCTAATGCAATAAAACTAGGTAGCAAATAGGTATGATCAAAGTCTTACTTGCCTTGCCGATGATCCGTGAAACCTAGAGATTCGAAGTAGCAAGCGGCGCACTCCGAGTACTCTATCGCAAACAAACAAGCATACAATAAGCACTCCTCTAATGCACAGGTAAAACTCAGATAAGAGATCTAACCAGAAAGTTCAACTTAAGAACTCCGGTTTGCAAAAAGAATCAAACCAAACGAAGCAACGAAAGTCAAACAGCGAAAGAAACAAGCTTCTTTTACTAATATGGACTTAAGTCAAATTTTACAATAGCAAAAACTTGTTTGAGTAGGTTAAACGGAAAGAGGGTTCGAGACGAAACTCTAGGCGCTTGAATCGCCTGATTCCGATAAACGAGCGAAAAGTTATACTAAAACGAAAATCGGATCAGAAATCATGATCTGGAATAATCGCGGAAAATCTGAGAAAAAGAAAAATTGACGAACAGTTTAACGAACAAAAGTTCGCTGTCTGCGGCTAAACGACGAAAACCGTTCGCTAAAACGAACGTCTGGACGAACGTCCGCTAAATAATCTAAACCAAAAAACCTGAACGGATCTAAATAAAAAAATGGATCTAGGGTTTTTCCCTAAAAAAACAGATCGGTTTTCGTTGCGAAAACCGAGGCAACGGTGGCTACCTCGGGCGGCTCCGATGACGGCGGCGCGGGGCGGTGGGTGGCGGCAGTGGCTCCGACGACGGGTGGCGGCGACTGGCGGCGAGGCAAGGGGCGACGGCGAGAACCGGCGGCGGCTGGGGCGGCTAGGGTTTGGGGCGGCGGCCGGGCTGGGGCGACTCGGCGCCTCGGGCTTTAAAGGCCCGGCCGGGTCATTGTCCCACGCGGACACGGCCGGCTAAGTCGGTTTCATTTTTTTTAAACATTATGTGCAGAAAAAAAAGAAATACTAAACGGACTCCAAAAATCGTGAAATAAATTTTCCCCGACTTCTAAAATCAAGCCGGACAAGGTGAACATTTATTTGGGGCCTAAATGCAATTTTGAAAACGTGCATTTTCTTAGATTCAAATAAAATAGCCAAAAACTCCGAAATAAAATCTTATTTGATTTTTTAATTAAATCCTCATATTTCTTTATTTTGGGAAAGTCATTTTATTCCATCTCTCATATTTTTATACTAGAAACAATTGAAGATAAAATAAATAAAATCAAATGATCCTTTTTCCAAGATTTGAGAAAACTCCAATATGAAAATAACGAAATCCCCAACTCTCTCCGTGGGTCCTTGAGTTGCGTAGAATTTCTAGGATCGAGCCAAAATGAAATAAAATAATGATATGCAAATATGATCTAATGTATAACATTCCAAATTTTCAATTTGGGATGTTACACGAAATAACTGCAATAGGTAAACAAAGAGTTTGCAAGGCCATCTCTGTGAGACCAAGATCCCATCGGTGAGACCGAACTGATTAGGGTTTTCTGGAAATGGCTATGTTTGGTGAACTCGGTGGCATCGGATAGATCAGATTGGTGGGGCTAAGTTTGACTTTAGGTTTAGGACATATGTGGAAATGAAAAAGTGGTTGAGGGCTTTGCAGCATATCACTACGCACTTTGAGCAAGCAAGCCATTAAGCAACACCTCATCCCCTTTAAATAGTATTGGCTTTTCCTATGGACTCAATGTGATCTTGGATCACTAAAATGAAAATGTAGAGTCTTGAGCTTTTGCCAATATGTGTCCTTAGCATTTTGTAGGGGTTCCACATCCTCTTGTCCTGCCACTCCAATGTTGAACTCATCTGAAATATACTAGATAGAAGTATTAGTCCAACCAGAGATATGTTGACATTAATTATCAAAATCACCCAGGGAGCACTTGTGCTTTCAGCTTGACCCCAAAGCGGTCGTGTCCTTGAGTACGGTGATCAGGCCCTCGTACTCTGCAATGTTGTTGGAGACCTTCTCGCCGTGCTGCAAACAAAGTTGGACGGCGTAGTAGATGTTACGAAATGTCGCATGGGAACAAAAAAATTCCTACGCTCTCCAAGATCCAATCTAGGAGGTAACCATCTACGAAAGGGGTGATTGGATCTACATACCCTTGTCGATCGCTAGGTGTAAGCATTAAGAAAACGCGGTTGATGTAGTCGAACGTCTTCATGATGTAATCACGATCCGTCCCGCGAACTCCGATCTAGCGCCGAATGGACGGCACCTCCACGTTCAACACACGTACGGCTTGATGAGGCCTTCACCTCCTCGATCCTGTGAGAGATCGTGAAGTAGTATCTCGAGTCCTTCGGCAGCACAATGGCATGGTGGTAGTGATGGTGGAGAAATCTCGGTAGAGCTTCACTAAACGTTATAGAGAAGATGGATATGAGGGAGAGGACGAGGAGCACCGTGGCACGAATAGATCTCTATGGTGTGGCTGCCCTCTCTCCACCTCTCTATATATAGGGGAAGGGAGGAGGAGGGGCGCTCTAGATCCCATCTAGGGGGCGGCGGCCATAAGGGATGGTAAACCCTAGATGGTTTTTGCCCTCCTCTTAGGAGACTTGGCCCCCAAGCCAGGGGAGGCAAAACCCTAGGGAGGCGCCCCCACCTCTTCTGGCAGCATGGAATGTGGTGAGCGGGCGGCACAACCCCTTAGTGGGCTAGTGTGCCCCCCTTGGCCCATGAGACCCCCCAACTCTTGTCTGCCCCCCCAGAAACCCCTTTCGATCATGTTGGTCATCACTGGTACCCCGGGAACAATTTTGGACTCCAATACCCTTCATCCAATATATCAATCTTCACCTTCGGAACATTCCGAAGTCCCTCATCACGTCCAGGATCTCATCCGGGACTCCTAACAACCTTCGGTAACCACCACAATGACTCAACTATACTTATATCGTCACCAAACGTTAAGTGTGTAGACCCTGCGGGTTCGAGAACTATGCAGACAAGACCGAGACACCTCTATGGTCAATAACCAATGACGGGACCTGGATGTACATATTGGTTCCCACATATTCTACAAAGATCTTATCGGTCTTGTCTCAATGTCAAGGATTCAGCTAATCCCGTATGGAGTTCCCTTTGTCTATCGGTGTGTTACTTGCGTGAGATTCGATCGTCAGTATCTCCATACCTAGTTAAATCTCATTACTGGCAAGTCTCTTTACTCATTCCATAATGCAGAGTGACAAATCCCAGTCTTCATCCATGCCAACTCAACAGACATCCTCGGAGATACCTGTGGAGCACCTTTATAGTCACCCAGTTATGATGCGACGCTTGGTACACACAAGGTACTCCTCCAGTGTCAGTGAGTTGCATGATATCATGGTCATAGGAACATATGCTTGACATGCAGAAAGCGATACAAATAAACTTGACACGATCATATGCTACGTTTATAGTTTGGGTCTTGTCCATCACATCATTCTTCTAATGATGTGATCCCGTTATCAAATGAAAATTCATGTCTATGGCTAGGAAACCATAGCCATCTTTGGTCAACGAGCTAGTCTAGGAGAGGCTCACTAGGGACACGTTGTTGTCTATGTATCCACACGTGTATCTGAGTTTCCGATCAATACAATTCTAGCATGGATAATAAACGATTATCATGAACTGGGAAATATGATAATAACTAATTTACTATTGCCTCTAGGGCATATTTCCAATAGTCTCCCACTTTCACTAGAGTCAATAATCTTGTTCACATCACCATGTGATTAACACCCAATGAGTTCTGGGGTTTGATCATGTTATGCTTGTGAGAGAGGTTTTAGTCAGCGGGTCTGCAACATTCAGATCCGCGTGTACTTCACAAATCTCTATGTCATATTGTAGATGCTGCTACCAGGCTCCACTTGGAGCTATTCCAAATGGCTGCTCCACTATACGTATCTGGTGTGCTACTAAGACTCATCCGGATTGGTGTTAAAGCTTGCATCGACATAACCCTTTAGGCTGAACTCTTTATCACCTCATAATCGAGAAACATTTCCTTATTCCTCTAAGGATAATTTTGACCACTATCTAGTGATCTACTCCTGGATCACTCTTGTACCCCCTTTCCAGACACGTGGCAAGGCACACATCAGGTGCGGTACCCAGCATGGCATACCGTATCGAGCCTATGGCTGAGGCATGGGAGACGACCTTCGTCCTTTTTCTTTCTTCTGTCGTGGTCGAGCTTTGAGTCTTACTCAACTTGACACCTTACAACTCAGGCAAAAACTCCTTCTTTGACTGATCCATTTTGAACTCCTTCAAAATCATGTCAAGGTATGTGCTCTATGAAAGTCTTATCAGGCGTCTTGATCTATCTCTATAGATCTTGTTGCCCAATATGTAAGCAGCTTTACCCAGGTCTTCCTTTGAAAAACTGCTTTCAAACAACCCTTTATGATTTCCAGAAATTCAACATCATTTCCGATCAACAATATGCCATCCACATATACTTATCAGAAATATTGTAGTGCTCCCACTCACTTTCTTGTCAATACAAGTTTCTTGCAAACTTTGTATAAACCCAAAAGCTTTTAGCACCTCATCAAAGCATATGTTCCAACTCCGAGATGCTTGCTCCAGTCCATAGAAGGATCACTGGAGCTTGCATAACTTTTAGCATCCTTAGGATCGACAAAACCTTCTGGTTGTACCGCATACAACCTTTCCGCACAGAAACCGTCAAAGAAACTTTGTTTTGACATCCATCTGCCAGATTTCGTAACTGAAAATGCAGCAACTTCCAACATAATTCCAATAGACTTTAGCATTGCTATGAGTGGGAAAATCTCATCATAGTCAACTCCTTGAACTTGTCGGAAACATCTTTGTGACAAGTCGAGCTTCATAAATGGCGACATTACCATCAACGTCTGTCTTCTTCTTAAAGATCCATTTATTCTCAATGGCTTGCCGATCATCAGGCAAGTTCACCAAAGTCCATATTTTGTTCTCATACATGGATCCTATCTTGGATTTCATTGATCCTAGCCATTTGGTGGAATCCGGGCCCACCATCGCTTCTCCATAGCTCATAGGTTCACCGTTTTCCAACAACATGACCTTTAAGACAGGGTTACCATACCACTCAATAGCTGTACATACCCTTGTCGACCTACGAGGTTCGATAGTAACTTGATCCGAACCTTCATGATCACCATCATTAGCTTCATCTTCAACTGACGTAGGTGCCACAGAAATGTCTTTTTGTGATGCGCTACCCTCTTGTTAAAGTAAAGGTTTAACAACCTCATCAAGTTCTATCTTCCCCCAATCAATTCTTTTGAGAGAAACTCTTTCTCGAGAAAGGACCAGTTCTTAGCGACAAACACTTTGTGTAAGTGCATCTAGTGCCCCTTAGTGATTTTGGTGTATTGAAGACTTATAGGTTAAGGGACTAACATGTTTGTGAGTGTACACAGGCTCTATAAGTCGATAAGGCGTTTGATATTTATGATGAAAGTCGACTCCTAATATTGTATGTCTTCGGTTGAAGACGTTGGTTCTCCTGAACACTTTGAAAGTGAAGAAATTGGTGTGACCGTGAAGACTTGGATATTCATGCGAGTATTATGAAGTGCGAAGACTTTTGTTTTCATAGTTTCATTTTCTCTTTCTTGAGTCATAGGACACACTGTACTGTTAAAGGGGTTTGAGGTAATACTAAGGAAAGTGATTTCCAAGTGATGCTCATCTCAAAATCCTACACCTACCTAATACTTTCGAGTGAAGACATTGGAAATCTCATATCAGTTCAGACAATTTCTTCAGTGACAAAGACGAAGATCTTTTGGTCTCTGAGGAATTTGTTCTGACTGAGGAGTTAGAAATTCGTCAGTGCGTATTGCCTACACAGTGAGGAACATGATAGCCCTGAGGACTTTGAACCTCAAATATCCGACCGTTGTTGTGCTACATGCCAGCTGTCCCAAAATATCTACCCACCTAATGGTCATATCATTGAAGGGAATTTATGTCTTATCATCTCGGGCTTCTTCCTATGCTATAAATAGCCGCCCCCTACAACCACTAGCTGGTTGGCTGCTCTGAGAGAAACTGACACTTGTCATTGAGAGCATCCCATCCTCCGAGGACTTTGAGCGAAAATCATCAAGTGAGGAAAACCCAAAACCCAAACACCTACAACCCAAAGTGATTGAGCATCACTGAAGAGATTGTTCCTGTGTGGAACTGATGCTTGTTACATTTGAGGATTGTGTATCCTCCAGACGGTTAGGCGTCATGGTCTGAGCATCCAAGAGGAATTGTGGATCGCCAAGTGACCAACTCTGTGTAGGTTTGGAAGTCACCTGAAGACTTACCACGAGTGATTGGGAAAGGTCTTTGTGACTTTAGCTCAAGGAGAATACAATGAGGACTATGTATCCTCAGGTTTAAATACCCAGCTGCTCGAACTAGACGTACAACTGTCACAGCAGTTGGAACTGGTCTACCAAATCATTGTCTTTAGAAAGCCAACTGGTTCTATTTCCTCAACCCTTTCATTTCCTCATTCATGTGTTGATGAACCTGATCACTACTATTTGAAGACTTTGATTGAAGACTTTCTCTATTTGCTCAATCTTATTTCTTTAGTCACTTAGTCTTCAGCCTGCTTATCCTATTTTCACGCTACATGTACTCTGTGCTTGTCTCTCATTTCATCATGATGACTATGCTTTTGCTCTGCTATGCTTATACCTGAGTACTTATTCTGTTGCTAGTGTGTCGTTGCTTAGGAATATCTTCACCTAGAAATTCCTTAGTGATGATTTTGTAAAAATAGCTTATTCACCCCCTCTAGTCGATATAACGCACTTTCAATTGGTATCAGAGCAAGGTACTCCCTTGTTCTATGTGATTTTGGTTAAAACCACCTAGAGTTTTAGTTATGTCAACTGTAGGAATGAACAAGGTCTTGGCTGGGTGTCCTACCTTCAATGGGACGGACCACCCCTACTGGAAGAATAAGATGCGCATGCATCTTGAGGAAATTGATAATGATCTCTGGTATGTTGTGGAAAATGGTGTTCCCTTAGTCACTCCATTTGTGAATGCTGCTGATGTGAAGAGACTGAAGCAACTCGACTCTCAAGCGAAGAATATCATATGTGGTCATCTAAGCAAAGGATAGTACGACAGAGTGAGTGCTTTGGAAATAGCAAAGCTAATCTAGGACAGGCTGTCCAAGGTCAACGAAGGAGTCTGTCGGGTGGTAGGTGCGACATATGCCAAAGGATGGCTAATCATAGTGGGATCTAGTAAGACGTCGCCGGTGCATGAAAATGGGATGAGTTGAAGACATGCATGCTAGCAAATCTTACCCAGGTTTGGGGCTCTCCTAGGAGATAACACCCCTAGTCCTTCTCTACGGAGTCTCCGCATGATCACTAAATCAACAAGTGGCTACAAGTTGCTCCTTGAGCTGTTCGGCTAGAGGAATAAGAAGGGCAAGGCTAGCTCTCCTCTTCTCTCTATATGTGTGTGAGAAACTCTAAGAGATCAACCCTTTGCATGGGTTCCCTGGGGGGTTTATATAGGCCTATCCCCCAAGGGTACAATGGTAATCCGACCGGGTGTGCACCCAGGCCGTCAGTGTCTATAGCCGTCGGCTTCTCCGCCGGCCGCTAGGGCCGCCGACTGGTGGGTCCCGCCGGCTACCGGGCTCTAGGGCGACAGGCTGGGCACATCGCATGTGGGCCCTGTCGGCTGCTCATTACTGTAGCCTTGCCCCTAATGACGATGGCTTTGTCGGGGCAGGCGTGGCTACAGTGTCGCCGCCTAGCGGGCGTTCACTCTAACCTCACCCCATCTTATCTGGTTCATGGTGCACAAACTCCCAGGGTGAGGGTAGGCCGACTGTTGGGTGTCGGCCTCACCTCGCGCCGACTGGTTTGGTCATGCCGCCTTCTGGTAGCTCACTGGCAGGTAGGGCCCGCCGCCTGCGGGCCGTACCGACAGCTCGTCGTGGGAACATGGCCATTCTGTCGTGGGTGACGTCATAGTCAATGTGGTAACCGTGCCGCACCGGGCGGGCGATGGCCGCCCGGTACGTTACACTGTGGCCATGCCTGCCCCGAGATTCGGGGGTGGCAGGCTATACTATAGCCACGCCTCGTCTTATCGTCATTATGTGGGTGCAAACTATGAGGGTGTGAGGGGTGGGCCACTTGCTAGAGGTCAGCCACTTTGGTGGCCGCCTGCTAGGAGTCGGCCCACTTTGGGACTGCTTACTGAGCTTTGCGGCTTTCCTTCAACCGGCCACTGGACCAGCCGGCCACGGGAAGGCGGCCCTTCATCTTGGATGCTTGAGGGGCGCAGTCGCCCTGATGTCTTGAAAAGCTAGGGGGAGCTAAGAAGGCTACCCGTGGTCATTTACTCCGATAGAGTCTCCACTCAACGTGACTCCCGAGTTGATGTTCTTCACAATCTCTTCAACCACTTCAAAAGACTCAACAACGAAAATGTTCAGCAAACCTTCGATCGCCTCACTGACATCTCAAATGAGCTTCAAGCACTTGGTGCTACTGACATCACCGATCATGAGGTGGTGAAGAAATTTCTGAGATCACTTGATTCCTCATTCGATACCCTTGCACTAACGATTCAAGAGCGAGGAGACTACAAGTCACTAGATCTTGTTGATATCCTCGAGAGGCTAAATACTCATGAGTTCCAGCTTGCTGAGAAGAGAGACCTCTATGGGCCGAGCTATGGAAGATCACACGCACTGAAGGCCAAGGTAGTATGTGAATATGAATGTGAAGATTCTGGTAGCAGCCTTGGTGATCCTGAAGAACTGAGCCAGGAGCTAGCAATGCTCAGAGAAAATTCCAGAAGTTCTCTCCCCATGGTCGCTTTGGAAAATCTTCAAGAAGTGATGATTGTCAGTGTCAAAACCGGCGGATCTCGAGTAGGGGGACCCGAACTGTGCGTCTGAGGCTGATGGTAATAGGAGGCGGGGGACGCAATGTTTACCCAGGTTCAGTCCCTCTCTATGGAGGTAATACCCTACTTCCTGCTTGATTGATCTTGATGAATATGAGTATTACAATAGTTGATCTACCACAATTGTTGTTGCCTCTACGGACTAAACCCTCCAGTTTATATGGACACCGGAGGGGGCTAGAGTTATACAAGTCGGTTACAGAGAAAGAAATCTACAAATCCGAATCACCAAGCTTGCCATCCACGCAAAGGAGAGTCCCATCCGGACACGGGAAGAAGTCTTCTGTCTTGTATCTTCATAGCCCAACAGTCCGGCCCATGTTAATAGTCCGGCTGTCCGAGCACCCCTTAATCTAGGACTCCCTCAGTAGCCCCTGAACCAGGCTTCATTGACGATGAGTCCAGCGCGCAGATTGTCTTCGGCATTGTAAGGGGGTTCCTTCTCCAATTACTCCACAATAGTCTTCGGACATTGAAAACGTGTCCGGCTCTGCAAAACAAATACCATACACAACCGTAGACAGCATAATATTCCAGGAGTCCAATCCGCTGACAACTTTTCGTAGCGTGACATCACGCCACCGCCCGGTCATTATTTGAACCATTTTTTAGCCTGCCGCTCCGTATTTCGAGGTGCGGTTTTATTGGCACGTCTTGTCAAATAAGAGATCGTGTCCCCTTATCACAGTATTCTCATCAATAAGGGCATGGGTAACCCAACCGTGCCATCTGCACGGCCCTAGGGGAATAGGCAAGTTTTAAGGCGAGTGGGGAGGCGCATGATATTCACTGCCATTATAAAGGGATAAGGATTCTTCCTTTTTCACCCATGCCTTCTCTCTCTGCCCATCCCATTCTCGAGCTCTAGCACCCAAGTTCTCATCTTCTTCGCCCCCAAGGAGCACTCCAGCCATGTCCAGATCTGGGGCGCAGGGTAAGTGTATGGCCTCCTCCGTCAAGGAGAAGGACATCAAGAAGCTCCGGGAGGCCGGGTACTTGGCCAAGGAGATCGCCCATCGGCTTTTGGACGAGGCAAAAATCATACCCACCCTCGAGCCCCATGAGAGGGTGGTCTCTGTCTCTCACTTCGTCTGCGGGCTGGGATTCCCTCTCCACCCGTTGGTTCGCGGACTTAAGTTCTACTACGGGATGGACTTACATGATCTGGCCCCCAACTCCATCCTCAACATCTCAGCATTTATTGTCGTCTATGAGGCCTTCCTTCGCATCCCACCTCACATCGGGCTATGGCTGAAGACCTTCAATGCGAAGCCGAAGGTGGTGAGTGGTCAACAAGCAGAGTGCGGAGGCGCCATGGTGGGAAAGATGCCCAATGTCACCTGGCGCGAAGGCTCCTTCGTGGAGACTGTGAAAGGGTGGTAGGCAAAGTGGTTCTATGTCACAAAGCCACGCGGCACCAACTGGGCCGCGGCTCCCGCATTCTGGTCCGGAGTGCCAATGCGGCTCACCTCTTGGCAAGAGAAAGGCCTGACCTGGTCTTCTCTGGGCAAGATGAAGTGCTCCAGACGCGCATTCATAACATGATAAACAAGAGAATCAAGCTCGTCAATGTGATCCAGGTGATGCTTATTCACCGGATCCTTCCGTGCCAATGCCGGACTTGCCGTCTATGGGAGTTTGAACTGACCAAGCACCAGTCCCTACTGGAGTGTAACGCCCCGGATCCGATGCGCCAGGTGTCTGCCAGTTATTTGCTGTTGTTTCCATGTCTTTTGCTTGCGTGTTGCATTTTACCATGTTGTGTGCATTTCATTTTGCATACGTGTTCGTCTCATGCATCCGAGCATTTTCCCCGTTGTCCGTTTTGCAATCCGGCGTTCCTATGTCATCCGGCGTTCCCCTTTTGCCTCTCGTTGTGAGCGGGTGTTAAACTTTCTCGGAATGGCCCGAGGTTTGCCAAGCGGCCTTTGTATAGCACCGGTAGACCACCTGTCAAGTTTCATGCCATTTGGAGGTCGTTCGGTACCCCAACGGTTAACCGGGTAACCGTAAAAGCCTCCTTCTCTTTGCAGCCCAACACCCCTTCCAAACTGGCCCAAAACCCATCTAAGTCCCCTTCATGCTCTCGGTCGTTCGATCACGATCATGTGGGCGAAAACCGCTCCTTATTTGGACTCTCCTAGCTCCTTCTACCTATAAAAAGGCATCCCGCGTCCATTTTCGTAGATCAAACCCTAGTTTTCACCTCCGCGCCGCGCCGGACATGTCCGTCCCCGGCCGAACACGTCCGCCGCCGCCCTTCCGACGAATCGCAAGCCGCCACGTCACCACTCCACCGACAGCCCTTCGCCTCCACCGCGCCGGCCCTCTCGGCCCAGATCGGGGCCCGCCCGAGCCCATCGGGGCCCGGACGAGCCCGCGCTCCTCCAGCCGCTGCTTGCCGGACCTCGCCGAGCTCCCGCCGCCGCCATCTCGGCCCGCCGCCGCGCCTCCTCGCCGGTGCGTCGTGCCCCGCCTTCTCCGGCGCCCCAGGTCCCGCCGCCCGCTGCCGTCTCCTCCTTCCCCTCTCCTTTTCTCTCTCTCTCATCTCCCCGTTCTCTCTGCAGGAAGGCGCCGCCGCCACCGGAGCTTCCTCGCCGCCATCCCATCGCGTGTTGCCTCCGGATCTGGCCGGAACGGGTCCGGAGCGACCGGTTCCAGTTGTCCCCATCGCCCTTCGACCTCCCCGCTGTTTCCGCGCCCTCGCTGGCGCTCGGACTCCGGCGCCGCCGCCGCCTGGCAAGATTAGGAGGACCCCGATCCCGCTGGCCGTTGACCGCGTGTGCTCCCACGTGGGCCGTATCCCCCTCCAGGCCCAGCCGGCCCCTTCCCGCGTCCTGGGACGAAGTCCGCTAGGTGAGCCTCACTCCGCAGCCCTTGTCCTTCGCCTGTGCACACTTTAGTTACCTCGCGCTCACCTGTTTTTTTTCTGAAATTGACCAAGTCCCGAAATATTTTGACATTATCATGCCATGTTCGTCGCATCATATCTCTGCATCCGTAGCACCGTTTCGTGCGTGTAATATGTCAAATTGTTCGTCTCAACGAGTACATCATTTCATTCCATTGCATCATGTTCGTTTGAGCTCATCTTCATGCCTGAATCATCATTGCAAAAGTGCTTCATAATGTTGTCTGCTGTCTGTTAACAGAACATGCACTTTTGTCATTTTTGCCATGATTGATGTGTGTATCCTATGAGGTTGATGTCTACATGTGTTTTGATCTATGCCATGTCTTCTTTACAGTGGTGCTTACCATGTATTTTTGTGATCAATGTGGTGACTAGCACAAGCATGCAAACTAGGCATCGCGATGTTACTGATTTGTCCCTGTTCTGTTGTTATTTTGATGCCATGTAAGCTTGATGCTACAGAGAGATACATGCATATTTTGAGATACTTCAGTAAGTATGTTTTGAACATATGGTTATGCTCTATCCATTCATGCCCCTGTTTGCAATTATGGAGTAGTCTAGCATGTCACTTTCGTGCTCTACTTTTGCTTCAAAATGTTTCCTGGCAGATTGTTTACATGTTATTCAATTTTGCCAAGGTTGTTGTAGTTGATCCGTGTATGCTATGATGTTGTTCTTGCCATGTATAGCTTCTATGCCATGTCTTCTTGATGGATATATGCTTAGTTTATCATGAAATGCTCTGTTGTGAGTGCATCAAGCTCATCAACATGCCTACTTATTGTTGTTCCTGTCATGTTTGAATCTGTATGATAACTTGCTATGTTTACATGGGTGCCATCATATTTTCTGATCCTTTTTGGCTCATGGTCAGTAAGGGACTTTTGTTCTATGCAATTAGTAGATTCATGCCATGCCTTTGTTTGCCATGTTAAGTTCCTGTAACATGTTGTTTGATAGCTCTAAACATTGCAACCTGATATTATTTTCTGTAAAGTCTGAACTGTTATTATTTGCAATCTTTCCATGTGTGTTTGAGCATCTTCTAGTGATTTCTGGAGTTAGCTCAGTGTTCATGTTTTGTTATGCTTTACCTGTACATCATGCCCATGTCTTTTTTTTCTTGTTGAGGTCCTGTAGCATGTTGTTTTGATGCTTGCAATATGCCTAGTTGCTGTTTTGGACAGCTTGTCCTTCAAACTTGTTTATGTGTGCGTGTTGAACCGTTGCTCCGTTTTGAGTGTGCTCTATGTGAAACTTGCTTGATTTTGCATGTAGTTTCATATTATCATGTTCCATCCATGTTTTGAGGTGTTTGCTTGATGTTTGGGTGCATTTTGCATCAATGCCATGTTTAACTTGTTTTCCTCATATCTTCTAGGCCGTAGTTCCGAACTAAATGAACTTTATATGTAACTTGACTAGAATCTCGTGTAGATCATCTTTGTGCATCTTAACTTGCTGTTTAACAACTTGAACATAAGGTTTATTCAGATCTGGACCAATTTCTAAATATGCATATGAGGACTTACCGGAATTGTTATATGTTGTTCCCGGCCTCATTTAAACTTGCCTTGATGTGTTTCTCTTAGATGCATAATCCCTTTCCATGAGTAGCTTCATTTAGTCTTGTCTTGCATCATACTTGTTTGTGCATCATGCCTTGTTCATGTGTGGTGTGTTTACCATGTTGTGTGCTTCTTCTCGATAGTTCCCGTTTCATTGCGATCGTGAGAATTCGTTCGTCTATGCTTGGTTTGTCTTCGTGGCTTCATCTTCTTCATGGGCTTGTTCATCTTCCTTGCGGTATTTCAGGCAAGATGACCGTACCCTAGATCTCACTACTATCATTGCTATGCTAGTTGCTTCGTTCTATCGCTTTGCTACGGCACCTATCTTTTGCTCATCAAGCCATCCCAAATTGCCATGAACCTCTAACCTTTGACACTTTTCCTATGCAAACCGTTGTTTGGCTATGTTACCGTTTGGTCAGCCCCTCTTATAGCGTTGCTAGTTGCAGGTGAAGTTGAAGATTTCTCCATGGTGGACAGGATTTTGGTTGGGATATCACAATATCTCTTATATTATTAATGCATATATATACTTCGTAAAGGGTGGAAGACTCGGCCTTTTGCCTGGTGTTTTGTTCCACTCTTGCCGCCCTAGTTTCCGTCATACCGGTGTTATGTTCCCGGATTTTGTGTTCCTTACGCGGTCGGGTGATTTATGGGACCCCCTTGACAGTTCGCTTTGAATAAAACTCCTCCAGCAAGGCCCAACCTTGGTTTTACCATTTGCCTCACCACCACCTACCTTTTCCCTTGGGAGTCGCTCTCTTGAGGGTCATCTTTATTATAGCCCCCTCGGGCCAGTGCTTATCTAAGTGTTGGTCCGAACCAGAGCCACTTGCAGTGCCACCTCGGGGAAACTTGAGGGTTGGTTTTAGTTGTACGTACTGTTCATCCGGTGTTGCCCTGAGAACGAGATATGTGCAGCTCCTATCGGGATTGTCGGCGCATCGGGCGGTCTTGCTGTTCTTGTTTTACCATTGTCGAAATGTCTTGTAAACCGGGATTCCGAGTCTGATCGGGTCTTCCTGGGAGAAGGTATATCCTTCGTTGATCGCGAGAGCTTATCATGGGCTAAGTTGGGACACCCCTGCAGGGTATAATCTTTCGAAAGCCGTGCCTGCGGTTATAGGCAGATGGGAATTTGTTAATGTCCGGTTGTAGACAACTTGACACCAAATCCGAATTAAAACGAATCAACCGCGTGTGTAGCCATGATGGTCTCTTCTCGGCGGAGTCCGGGAAGTGAACACGGTCTACGGGTTATGTTTGACGTAAGTAGGAGTTCAGGATCACTTATTAATCATTGCAAGCTTCACGACTGTTCCGCTTTCTCTCTTCTCGCTCTTATTTGCGTATGTTAGCCACCGTATCATGCTTAGTCGCTGCTGCAACCTCACCACTTTACCCCTTCCTTTCCCATTAAGCTTTGCTAGTCTTGATACCCATGGTAATGGGATTGTTGAGTCCTCGTGGCTCACAGATTACTACAACAACAGTTGCAGGTACAGGTTATGCGATGATCATGACGCGAGAGCGATGTTTGCTTGTCTTGGAGTTCGTCTTCTGCTTCTTTTTTGATCAGGGATAGGTTACAGGTCGTCAGCCTGGGCTAGCAGGGTGGATGTCGTTTGAGTTTCTGTTTGTGTTGCATCCGTAGTCAGATGTTGATCTTATGTATTATGATGTTGTACTCATGTGGCATTGTATGCCTCTTGTATGAATCCCCATCTATTATGTAATGTTGATGTAATGATATCCACCTTGCAAAAGCGTTTCAATATGCAGGTCTATCCTTGGTGGGACCTTCGAGTTCCTTTTGGATAGGGTCGCATATTGGGCGTGACAAGTTGGTATCAGAGCCTCGACCGACCCTAGGAGCCCCCTTGATTGATCGTGTAGTTTGGCCGTTGTTGAGTCTAGAAAAAAAACTGTTTTCCAAGTCTAGTTATATCGGAGAGTAGGAATTCTTTTTACTCCTCAGCCCCTTCGTCACTCTGGTAAGGAATCTTGTCGTAGGTGTTTTGAATTACTTCTCTTCCCCTTTAAATTTTCTTTAGGTTCGTGCAGTTGGTTTTCCGATCGTTGGTTCTCAGCTCTTTTCATCCGGTGCATTTCTCGTCAAGTTGACTCGAGCCTCTTCATCGTTGCCAAGTGCAATCCTCAGTTGTTTTCTTTCCCACCCGCCCACCCTTCTTCTTCTCGGAACCGGAGTCCGTAATCGAGTGTCCATCCTACTCGTGCAAAGTATTTATTCATTGGTTCTCCCTTCCAAGTTGCCTTTGTTTTCCCGCCCTCCCACCCCTCTTCTTCTCGGAGCCTGAGTCTGTTTCGACCATCAATTTCATTAGTGTGGTGCCTCGTCAGCCTTCCGTCAATTATTTCAACCGGTGAATTCTCGTCTTGTTCGTCATTCTTCATTCCTTTCTTTTTCCAGTGGACTCAATTCAAGTTTTTCGGTAGTGATTATATTCTTTCGCTCAGCTCAAGTGTTTTCCCTGCTCGTTCGCCTCTCGCCAGTTAATCACTCCGGAGTTCGCAAGACATCTCACAAGATTCGTCTGTGTTCCAATTAAATTCGAGGTTGTCACCTCATTCAAATATCTCAAGTGTTCCGGTGCATCATCTATCTCTTCAATCATCCCTTTCCAACGGTGTTTTTATCTTCAGTGGGCCCTAACCCACAGGTCTTTTTCCAGGAACTTACCTGACTCTTCTAATTATTCCGGAGCCATTCCTAATTCTTTTCAAGTGTGACGTAAGAATGTATTTCATCAGTCAGATGCTTTTCCAAGATCGATTTAAAATCATTTCATTGTTGGCTCAACCTCTTCGCTTGTCATCATACCGGAGTATCTCAGTATTTTGGGGTTGTTTCTCATTGTCAGTTGAAGATCGAAGAAGAGTCTTTCCTCTAAATTTTGCCCGTTCTCTTGAAGATTCGTGGTTCTAGCTTCATATCATCCTCTCGAATTATTTCAATTTGTCAGATATTCTTTCTTACCATCCGGAGTATTTCAGAAGTTGTCTTTCCGTTTCTTTTCATCGGAGGCCATCGTTCCAGAAGTATACTTCGTCCTCACATTTCAGCTACCGTTATCCAATTATCCAAGTGCTTCGTTCAAGTGTTCTTTAATCAGCTCGTTATCTCTTCGTTCTTGTGCATCTAAATCCCCTCAAGCAGATATGTTCTTCTAATTTTTCCCGGTGATTCATTCTCTTTCATCAGTCATTTCCAAATTCTTACGGTGGTTCGACCAAGATTCTTTTCCTTTGGTTTGCATTCCAATCCATTCGTTCTTTCAATCCTTCCGGTGGTTCATGAAGACCTTCTCAAGTTTGCGATATGTCACTTCTCAATCCTTTTCAAGAAGAATAAGTAGTATGCAAAATCCATTGCTTGTCATCAACTTAATTTGATGAAGGATAAGCATACAATAAATCTTATTCTTATTTCATCCAAATGATTAATCCCTTCCTTCGGAGTTTGTTCTTGATGAATAAATTCTAGTTCAAGTGCTTTAACTTTTCTTTTCCGGAGTTCAATTTCCTCGGCCATTTCGTCGGAACCTCCATCTAAATCACCGCAAGGCTCATCTTATTCTTTCATCCTTCAATTTTATCTCATCATCCTTTTGTCATCGGAGTTCTTCATGGTGGTTCTTCATGATTTAATTCATTCTTCAAGAGTTCATCAAGATTTTGTTGGTGGAGTTCAAATATCTTTTCTTCTCGCGTCTCGAAGTGCAATTAATTCTCCGTATTCTTTTGAATTGGAGTTTTGCATTTCTTCGTTCTTCTCAGATATTCAAATCCGTTCAATCCGTCCTTCTAAGTTCTTTTCATTAAATTCTTTCAGTTCTTCCGGAGGCATTGCATTGTTCATCTTGTCAAGTGCCATCTCTTTGGGTGAAGCTCATGTTCTATTCTTTCCTTGTGCAACCGGAGTGCTGCCTAAATCCTTTCAGTCTTATTCGTTTCTTATCTCGTTCTAACTGGAGTGATTTCATAGTCTATCTGATTCCGAGAGTTTTTCGGTTCTCGTCATTCTCATCATTCCTCTCTTCTTCTCGAGTGCTCTCGATTCCTTGCTTCTTCTCTTGAGTTCTTGTTTCACCTCATCCCTTTTCCCTTCCGTCTCGGTCCTAAGATCTCGGGACGAGATCTCTTGTTAGTGGAGGAGTGTTGTAACGCCCCGGATCCGATGCGCCAGGTGTCTTCTAGTTATTTGCTGTTGTTGCCATGTCTTTTGCTTGTGTGTTGCATTTTACCATGTTGTGTGCATTTCATTTTGCGTACGTGTCACATCCCTAGTCTGGTATGACCTAGGCTAGCTAGCCATTTGTGCATCATATTTAAATTTCATTTAAATTTGAAATGAGGATTGGTGGAACCCTCAGAATCATTTTTGAAAATGACCCAAATAAAAATCTCTCCAAAAGGGTCCAAGAAAATGCTCATGTTGCCCTCTGAAAATATTGGACAGAGATAAAAATCAAAAACAATATTTTTAGGAGCTCAAGGACATTTATTTTGGCCATTTGGATTAATTCGATAAATATTTGCATTGGAAATATATTTCTATATATATATGAAATATGGCCCAAAAATTATGCCATTTATAAAAGAGCTCTGGAATAATATATCCAGCTCCTGCAAAAAAATTGGCATAATAAAATTAAATGATTTAATATATTTATTAATTCAAAACAAATGTCAGAAAAATTAGAAAAACAGAAAAGGGGAGAGAAACTTACCTGGGCCTCCCCTCCCCTGCGCAGCCCAGCAGTAGCAGGCCGGCCCAGCCAGGAGGCGGCCCAGCCCGCCTGGCCCCCCTCCCCTGTCGCCTTCCTCCTCTGCCAGGAGGACGGGCGTGTGCCCGACGCT